>NC_140364.1:10322500-10510000 GCF_054491055.1 Hypomesus nipponensis | reverse complement strand
GCAGTGATACTGCCACCAGCCCAGTACGGCTAGGTTACACCAGCACTCACACCCAATCAGGACTCGTAATTGGAGCACGGCCATCCATCTAGTAATAAAGCCAAATGGCATTTTGTTTCGATAGCTGAAATGACCCAGGACATTGGAGTTGAATGGAACACAAGGATTCTAAACCTAAATGGACTTATAGACCTTGGGAAACCCAAGCAGGCTTCTAATGTGGAGCCAACTCAGCCTTGGCTGTGTTGCAGTGGAGGCCTTGCAGGACCCTTCTGTATGCTGTACAACAGGCCTCTAATGTACTGTGCCACTGCTTTGCTAGATGCTCTGCTAGATGGGCCAGGGTCAGACTAGAGTGGGTATCAGACGATCACAGACGAGCCCCGGTGTGTGTCCCTGGAATCATACGAGCGGCGTGAGAGGATCTCTGCCGAGCTTTCAAGTGCGGTATCTATTCCCGGCAGACATCAAAACAGCGTGACTTTGACGATGGGAGGAGATGAGAAGCTGTTCTCTGCCAAGGCAAAGAGGTCCCTCTCAACACTAGTCCGTTGTCTATCTCGTTTCTGCCTTTGAACCATAAACACACGTAGAAAAGTACAAACTAGTGCTTAAAGGCCACTTTCGGAAGCATATCTGCGCTAGGTCTGTCTGAGACAAGGGTTCGCCCACAGCACTCTCTCAGGCTGTGGCTGTCAGCCCTTCTTTCAGCAATCAAACAACAGAGTGGTTTCAAATAGTGCTAAATTACAATGCTAAAATCTCCCACTGTTGCAGTGAATTTCCGTTCCAATACAGGCACAAGTCTCTATTCTTCAACCATTTCAGAGAATCTTATAAAAACACGACTGGTCATTATAGCAAGCTCCAGTCACCATGGAAATGACCCCATACAGTCGCCAGAGTGCGGCAGGTGCCTGAGGAGACTGTGCTGTGTCACAGATCACTGTTGCCGCCATTTTGTTACCATGCGTGAATGTGCTACTAAAACAACAGCTTACATGTTTTATACTTGTAACGAAGGACAACATAGAACTAACAAGAGCTAAGCTGTGTTTTTTTATTTGTTTGATTATCACATTTGATAACATTATTTATGTATGCATTACTTTATGTATTTATTTATGCGCATTTCTAGACTTTTTTATTAAGCTACTGTGCCAAACGTCCTTTTTTCTCAATGTTTTGATTCCTAACAAGGATTCTTTAAAGTAGATGGACGTACTGCTGTAATACAGTCCAATGGAGAGAAGTATTGGCTGAGACCTGTGACCAGAGATAATGTAGAGTCAACCTGTTCTTATGCAACAGATCCTCCAAACTCAATGACACAAGACGTATATGATGACAGCATGAAACAAGAGGAGTGGTGAAATTGGCTTAAAGTCCGCGATCCTTCAGTGCTGCACTTAGTCTTGACACACACACAAAATAAGAACATTGCATTGTAATGTTTATACAGGCTGGTTAGGAAATCATTGTGTCAGAAAAAGAGAAAGAGAGAGCAAACATATGTGTGCACAAGTATGTGCGTATGTATGTGCTAGGAATGTGTTTGTCCCTGCTTCGAATATGTGTGCATTTTAGAAATTTCGTATTCGTTAAAGGACTTGTTTGTAGGATCTGAATATGCAAGCGTGTATGAGAGGGTGTGTGGCTCTATAATGTTAACTTAGTTTACGTTAGATGGGGGTGGGGAGGGGAAAAAAGCATTTACTAATGTTGGAGACAACAATAAGAATTGTGTTTACCTTTGACAGGAAAGAATTTGAGAAAAACTGTACATTGAACTAAGAATTAATAAATTAATAACAATTAAAAATCCTACTAGCTATATCTTTTTTGTTTATTCTCACTGTCTCTGGGTTACACACTATCTAAAACATTTATTTTATACACCAGTCATCACTTATTTGTTCAGCTATTTGTGTTTGTATTTATGTCGGCCCCTAGCTAACCTCTCCCTCACTCTCAATCTACCTCAACAACATACACAACTCATCCTCCACATGCTCTGTCTCCATCGCCAATCTCTCACAACCTTTACCTGTTACAGTTCACACAGACATGCACTGTGGAAATAAAAAGTAATGACCACATGGGAAGATCATTCTTCTCTGATAGCCCATCCCATTTTCAACACCTAACACCCAAGAAAACACCTGCAGCAAATTCATGTCTCTTCATATCTTTCATTCCCCCTCTCCTCCCTCCCTCCCTCCACCCCCCCCCCCCCCTCTTGTTTCCTTGTCAATTCCTTTTTAATCTCTGTACAGACAACTCAAAGAATACGACCAATGACACATCCATCCACCCTGACACTGTCTGTGTCAAAAAGGACAGGGTACATCAGATTTTTGGGCTGTGATGTTTTTCATCATTCTACCCTGAAAATCACACAAAAGAGGAAGAAAAGGGGGGCCGGCTCCAAGATCTTCCCATGATGTTCTAGTCTGTTTGGCTGGAGGTGTAGGAGTGGAGTGTTCACTGGAGGCTAGTTACAATTAATGATGTATTACATGTAAACCTAGCTCCTTGATTAGAACTGACAGTCCTTTAATTGAAAGATAGATAACCGCCATGTTTGTTCAGTTGCACAAAAGCTTCTAAGGTCTCTCTGACGGCTGTGAAACGTAGACCGGCCGGGAGATCTCCCGACTCTACCGACGGCCAGTCCGACCCTGCTCTATATCTATGTTAAGAATCGCACCGTCAATGGTTCACTTATTTTGACAGACTTTCAAGCTGTTCACTGAAGGGTAGAGAAAGTGTTTGAGGGCTAAATAGGTTTACTGAGAAAACACACCTGGCTAGTTTTGTACATAACATTATTAATGATAGTGCACATTTTGTTTACATAAGTAAAAAGTACAGTATGTTCAGCATATTTAAATGTTAACTGATATCGCCAAAAAGGAGTTTGAAGGCCCAAGGCGTTGTCAAGCCTGTGTAGAATTTCGCTACTTTGAAATCAAGGAAGACATTCCATTAGTAAAAGTAGACGACCTTTCTTTGTTTAGACACATTTATCATTTTCTGAATCATTTACCGTGAGATAAGCCATCTGTACTGGATGAATGGGGACGAAGGGGTAGCATTCCCCAGACGACGTGTGCCGTCTGGTCCCAACAATGCAACAGATGCCTTCTCCTTAGAGAACATGTTATCTTGCGACATCGATGAACAATCTCTTCTGCGAAGGGGTAGAGCTGCAGACTGATTCCAGCTGGGCCAGGTCTAGGCCTGACATCGACGGCTAAAGATTATTGATTTATCCAACGGAGACATGTTGCTGAAAAGGAAATTACATGTAGTAGAAGGATGACGGGTTAAAAGAAAATATTTCATCACTGCCTCAACCTCAATTCATTTTGAGAGATCAATTCAAATATTATGCAGTTCTTATTTTAAATCTATAGATGTCGCTGTGGCGCTCTGACTCACGGTTGGGCATAGAGGCAACCTAGTTGGTTTCAAAGCAGGTGTCTACACTCTCAATTTTAACATATATTATGTAATGAATTGTATGTACATTCATATGTAATGAATGTACCAGAATTACTACCTGATTTGCTTAACTTTGCAGTCATTCAATATGTATGTTACGTGGTCACTAAATAAACCTAAAGTCCCAAGCTGGATCATAGGTATTTTTATGTTTACGTAACTCTGGCATGATGTCACAAACCTACTTTTAAAAACGTTGTGCTGATCTCTTTTACACTGTTGTGAAATGTCGAAAATCATAATGCGATCTACATATAGCTCATCTGGACGTCCCACTTGTTCAGTGGTCCAGATATCTGCAAGACCTTTATTAAACATCAGCAGATGCCAGCCCTCTGATGGTGCCAAATGTCCTCCGGTGCCAAGTAGCACAGTGACCAGGTGAGGGAGAGGTTGGGGCTTTTTACACCCACTGCCGAGAGCACAGGAGCAGCTGGCCCTGTAGAGGCAAGCAGGCACGTGACTTCAACACCTCTGGGTCAACGTCTGCTGTTTGGGTGGGTGGATGGGTTGGATTCATGCCTCATTAAAGACGACAGCCCTGGTCTTTGTATTGGGTTTTGTTCCTGTAGGCTGTTAAAGTCTTGCTGATTCTGAAAGTCTGTCATCTCCCGGGTGATTGACTGGGTCATTAATTCCACAAATTGCTCAGAGGCTTCACACACCTTTACCTTTACATCCACTGTCATTAAAAGGCTACAAAACTCTGCCTTGACATCACCTCAGCCGCTAATCTAGAAAACAACTCTAGGTCTTTTCTACACAAGAAACATGGTCCAAATAATGTACATTTAAGTTATTTTCTAATGCAGAATACTAATGCTTTATTTGTATAGGTGTGATTGAAACACATTCTGCCATTGCATACAAACTTTGCCGGAAGCAGGAAAATGTCAATGTCTATTTTAATTAGAAAGCCTGTTAATCTCAGTTCCGAGAGGGCTTTGCGCACATTAATTTAGTTCCCTGCCAATCCTCTCTGGATCAGCTAGTTCTAAAGCACTGAAGGAAGATATTTATCACAGAATATCAAGCAGTCCACTGTCGCCAACCCACTCTCACTTCCAGTTAGGTGCAAAAATGTTCCGGAATATGAAGTGGTGTAAACTCTCCGTCCAAGAAAAATCTCTATTCATTGTCCAGATGTCGTCTCTTGTGTACTGCAGATTCTTCGAAGGTGTCTCAGAATACAGGAAGCATTCAGGGATCAAGTGCCATCCCTCAGATCTCAAAATAAAGTGATAATTATTGAATATGCTTCATATATCATTACATTTATAATGATCATGCTAAAAGTTAGTTTGTCATATCACCTTTTTTGGGGGGTTTAAGCTTCTTCTAATTTAGAAAACCAACACACACTACTGTAAGCTCCCCGGGCCCTCTGTGCTACCTCTGATAAGCGTTAACACTCCCTTGTGTGACTACATAAATGGATATTAAACATAAGATGCTTTACCCGTGATTTATTTTTGACCAGGGACAGTTGTGTAACACTACTGTTTGGCTTTACACAGATTTTCTGTACAAAATCTACCAAAACAAACAAACAAACCTCAAACCCCATGAAAGCATTGCTTGTGTAACTGTCTTGAATGCTACTGTTTTTTGAATAACTTTTGATATGTGTCAATCCGTTTGTTTTCGTCTGTCCAACATATGAATTATTAAGGATTGAGTCCACCAGTCATCTGGCCTCTTCCTCTGGTCCCTGTGTTTCCTTTCACACTTTCTTCTTCTTCGCTCCATATCTGTCCATGTCTGCCTGTTGTTTACTCCCATTTCTTTCTAATCTCTCCCTTCATCGCCTTGCTTTTCCTCGGTTGTTCCCCTTTAACCCTGGCTTCTTATTTTAACTGTCACACCCTCCTTTTCAGTCCTCTCTGTACCCTATTATCCCCTCTCTCTCACTCTCTCTCCTCACTCACTCACTCACTCTCTCACTCTCTCTCTCTCTCTCTCTCTCTCTCTCTCTCTCTCTCTCCTTCTCCCTATATTTAGTTGTAATCCCCTATTTATGGTTGCCACATCTGCCCAACACTCAACAGCTGGGGATATATTCACACAAACAGCCACACCCCAACACACACACACACTTATACACACACACATACACACACACCCACACATAGGGCATCTGATCAACACTTGAGCCAAGGGATTTTTAATCCTAGCTTTGGAAGAGACATCATTATACTACTGATTGTCCGTGTTTTCCCAACGTGAAATTATTCAGGAAGTTGACGAGTCAGAAAGGGCTTGAAAATCATCACTAAGAATCAGATTAATTCTAAGAGAAAGTATTTGAACTTTTGGACAGCTGGTTGTTTTTACAGCATGACTTGCATTATGTAAGTACCTGTCTACTGTTATAACCATGCTCTTCCCTCAAACCTAAGTTTAACTCTAGCTGATAAACAAGTTTACTCTGAAAATACAGTATGACTACAACTGTACATTTAGTCAGACAAGCGGTTCTGTATGCCGATGGCCTGCATGAGCATGACGCAACGGGACTGATTGAATGTGACAGATTTCTGACATTGTCGTTTAGACTGTTTCTGTGCTCCTGAAACATGTTGTGACTCATCATGGGCTTTTCATGTGTCAGACCGACTTACCTCAGCATTTGACTTCAGTCGACTTACAGATCCTATCACGGGGAGAAACCTAATACCCATTTCTCACTGATGGGAACTTCACCAGATTGGGCGTGTCAAATGTTTGTCTTTCCCCTGAAATGTAGAGTAAATCCTGAGTTTGAAGAGATTTACTTCAGCGGAATCTTCATTTTCACTGTCCCAGAACACTTCCAGGAAAACAATACATGTTAGTAACAAAGACAACCAGACCGCCCATCTTTGCAGCTGAGCCCACTGTCAGTGTTTTCAATAAAAATACAAGCAATCTGTTCTTGACCTCTGCAGAACCACTTTCCAATAAATGTTAATGTGTAAAAATGGGAGATAGTAAATGTTCATATAGGCAGAAATCAGACTGGCATGTTTATGGACTGGTCTTCTCTGGCCTGACCTGGTCTGATGTTGTCTGACTTGGCCTGCAGTCTGCTCTGGCCTGGACTGGGAAGGATCCATTCATTACAATTCACTCAAATGATCACAAATCGCTCTGACATTTTTTCGCTGCTCACTCTTTCTCTTCCTCTCTCTCTTTGTTTCTGGTCCATTGATTCCTTGGTGATAAATGGGGTGGTTAACAGGCTCAATAATCAACAGCTGTCCTTATGTTGCCCTCTTGCGTAATTATGGGCATCCCTGTTTGTGTGTGCGTGCATGAGTTAGCAAGGGCCACAACACTGGCAAGCGCCAATTTTCTTGGTAATGGGGCTCTAGGAATGACGAATATTGAACAGGGGACACAGTATGTCTATTCCCATCTGCCCTCGGGATGGGAATGAAAGTAGTTTTTTTTATGTATGAAAGCCTCAATGTGACATCATAGCAATTAGAAAACCTAACCTTGGTTGGTCTTTTAGCAAATATTTACTGGCCCTTTCTGAGAATAGTCATCATGGCCTATGTCCAGGCTAGGCTAAGCCCGATGAGACCGAAGCATTATGAAACAGGGCCTAGTTTAATGGATGGAAACATCTGTTACACTAATAGCTTCAGAATGGAACAGAAGTCTGACTGTTACAGAGAAATTGTAGAGAACACTATTTCCACGTTCATACGTGTGTGGTCTAAATGTGTATGGGTTTATTTCCGTGCCTGCGTTGGCTACACAAACGGTACCCATGCTAGTCACTGAGCTCTTCAGTACGACCCATTGCACTGTTTGTCAATGGTGATTCCATGGTTATGTGCTGAATGCACCTGTGAGCAGTTGGTGTGGCTGAAACACCTGAACTCAATAATTAGTGTCCACACACTTTGGGCCATATACTATACCTACTTATATGTTAGTGTTTACCCTGGCAAAGCACCTCCTTAACTAAATTTGGACTACAAGTCTTAGCATGACTGACCTCACCACAACTCTTTACACAACCCCAATTCCCTCACTGACTCACTACGTATTTGTCATTCAACCCAAAAGGAGGTTTTGAGACATGAACCAGAACAAAGTCTTTGACTTTGTCTTTCCAGCGTTGTTATGTAAAGGGAACTGGGGGAGATGGGAATGGCATGTTTACTTTTGTTCTTGGCCCTGCAGAGGAACTCACATGGAAACTTACACAGACCTGACTAAATGATGCCGGTTAAACGTCTAGGGGACTGTTAGGTAACATTCTCAGAACCAGCACCTCCCCTTGGGTTGTAGAAGGATGGATGCAGTCAGCTGTTACTATCCAGAGGACTGAATATATTCATAGAGAATCCCACCTGGCAAAACAAAACCTCTTGCATCATGCTCATGTATACCGAGCATTTAGCCAGTACTGTATCTAGCCTGTACAGCCTGAACACACATCATGCTCTGCTCAACTTTTCTCCAGACATTGGTACAGCAGGTCCAAGGGCACCAGCCAGTCTGTACTGTGCGTAGCCCTCCTCTGTGGAGTGGCTGGGATAAAACCATCCAGATGTCGGTCCTGCGGTAAACAAGGCTGGGATCAACCCCTTATTCTTAAGCTTTTATGTAATGATTTTTAAAAAGCAGGGGTGAGAGGTTGATTGCTCTTGTTGTGTCCTGTGGCCTGAATAATATGTTTCCCTATTGGGCCTCCCCTTAAATAGAGAGGACCGAAGGGGCCCCGTGAGCGGCCTCTGTCACACTGCATCCGGACTTGAGACAGACACACAGCCTACGCCCCCCAGTTGGACACACAGGTGCGTGTGCGGACACACACACACTTACACAGACACACACGCTGTACATGCACAGACGCACACACACACGCGTACACCACACGCCCTGTGTAAACGCAAACACTCGCACACGCGAACACGCTCGCGCACACCGGCACAAACACATACACACAGACCCAGAGGCCCTGATCTCATGGATGAAATTGTATTCATGCAAGGTCACCTTGTGTCTCGGCCAGAGTAATGGCTGTTGGGTTGGATCACCTCATGAGAACGTTTGACCCCGGAGGGGTCAGATGATGTCACCGTTGGTCCTACTGGCTGATTGTGGCGTACCATTACACAACATCTGCAAGGCGCTTATCGCATCCACATACATTAGTTGAACTGTAGCAAAAAAACATCTGTTCACCACATTTTCTTCCATAAACTGACCGATTAGGCTTTTGTGTTCTCATCATGAAAAGTCCTCAGTTATGCAATATATGTGCCATCAGAGAGGTGTGGATTCTCGAGTTCTTCAGACAAGTTTGTGTGGATGGTGTTCAAACAGATGGGTCTTTTTTGTCAAGTTTCTCACATACACGGTCCTCCTACAGTGAGATTCCAGACAGTACAGTCAGAACGCGTCTCACACTTCTTCAGTCCTGCACACTCGGCTCTCCACGTAGCGCTGTGTTGTGAAGAGCTCTTCTGCGCCCCGATGGACCAAGCACAAAGACAAGCAAGGCTACATGCATATTCATGACTGTCAAATGTATTATCATATTTAAAGAAAACATCCACTCCATAGACACTCTGTGGCTCAACGGCACAGTGGACAGCGGTAGTGCATCATGCATAATAGCGAAGATGCACTGAAGACACTGGAGGGTTGAAAGGAAGAAGGATGGATTTGGACAAAAAAAGAATCTCTACTCAGTGGGCTGTGAAGCAATCTGTTTCAGAATGATGAAAAAATATGGTAGGTGGTGGTTAGAGGAAAAATTCCAATGTAACACCTGCTTAGGCTTACGTGTGCGCATGCTCACACACGCTCTCTCTATCCTACACAAACACACACACGCACACACACACACACATAGTACTGTTCAGAAACAAGCCCCCCCTTTCTTGCCCCCTTTCCCCCTCTCTCTTTCACCCTTTCACTCCCCACTACACGCACACACACACACACACAATGAACACACACAAACACACAAGAGCCAGGGGGGGCTGTTTCGGTGTTGCGAGGTTCAGAGTGGGCCCCTCTTTTGGGCTGGGGGTCTTTGTTACTCATTCACGGACCCTGCTCTCCTCTGATTTTAGGCCCATTATCCCCAACCACTGCAGGATCTGAACCATTCAGACCCACTGATAAAGCCCCCTTTCACCTTACAACCCACAGACAGAGAAAGAGAGAGGGAAGGAGAGATGCGAAAGAAAAGCAGAGACGGGACAGTGGAAAGGCAGAAGGGATGGGCAGAGGAGGTGTGAAGAGGAGGAGAGGTTGTTACACTACAGACAAAGAGAAGAAGGAGAGAGGGGCAACAGGAGTAGAGTACTGGAAGGGTGTGAGAGATTAAAAGGGGTGATTTGGAGGGGGGGCTTAGATGAAGGAGAAGAGAGAGGGAATGTGACGGAGTAATGGAGAGAAAAAAAAACTTGAAAGAAGGCCGGAAAAAACTAAGGTTAAAGATTGGAATAGAATGTGAAGACTTGGAAAGGAAACAAAAGTCACTCTCTGTCTATCAGACAGTGATCCAAGACCCTGCTGAGAGGGGGAAATAGTTCCCAAGCTGCCTCCCTCGGCCTGCACCAAATCATACCATACAGCCAAACTCCTCCAACATGTCCCAAACACAAACCCAACCTGTAAACTCACTCCCAACGTACAGTATTTGGCATGCTTAAAGCCTACAGGAGATATTCATATTTCAAGCAACCAGTTTGAATGCTAAAAAAAAGAGCCTGACAGAAAAAATATATGTTTTTTTCTTTTTCAGTAAGTTTTTTCTTGCTGCCCTTTAATGAGCACTGGGATCAGCCTCTGACTTGCAATGCTCTTGAGCTCCTGCTCAACAAACACATCTTATATAATCATGCAGATTATTTATTTATCGTGTGTAACCATGCGACTGAACCAAACATGGGTTGTTTTTTTTTGTTGTTCTTTTTTGTTCTCAAAGTCAAGGATGAGAAGAAGGAGGAGGAGGAGAAGTCAGTGAACCTTCTGGCCTTGCTAAGGAGTCCGAGGGGCCCTTGTGGTGGAGAATGTCACCCAGGGCTTTGGTCATCCCTTCCTTCACGGTCCAGCCTCAAGGCGATCTCTGCCAGCCGCAGGATTAGGTGGCCCCGGAGTCGCAGACTCATCGTGGTCGTGTGTTTCAGCAGGTCATTCTGCATGCGGTGGGCAGATGTGCACTGCCACTGGCGGAGGAAGTTATGGATTAGCACTGGGCCAGAGGAATGGGAGGAGGGGAGGCAGCTGGTCACTTCAAAGGTTAACAATCCTGTCGGCTGCTGCCCTGACAGAGCTGCATGAACCGGAAACAGACAAGATCTGAAAAGGGCTTCTGAGAGGCTTAAACGTGAATTGCTCTAACCTATATATATATATATATATTTATATACAAGCCATTTCCACACTCAACAGCTACCATAAAAATATATAACAGTATTTTACACTGTGACATGTAGATTATCCTTGTAAAAAATAGTGCGGGCGATTTGGGCCAGTGGATCATAAGCTTGTGGCTCAGGACGTGTCCAATCCCTGACACAAATAATCAGGTTTTACATAACATTTAGAGAAATGGAAGAACATAAAAGAACATGAGAGGACAGTTATTAAAACGCTGACCTAAACTTCAAGTCATCTAATATAATCAATCTTATCTAATATTCAAAACATTTCAGGAATTGTTTTGCACATGGACCCTTTCAGCTTCTCTGACTTTTAAAGATTGCTTTGTTGACCTTATCCAGGGTAGAAAATGAGTTATACGTATCCTTTCGTATGTATTTCACACCAGCCCTGCTGAGATATCACCTTAACGGATGGCAGAAATGACCTTTTGAAAAGAGTGACGTGTTCAGCGGAGATGAAGTGCCGGTGACTGTGAGGTTTGTTTCGGTCGGTGAACACACTGAACGGACCCTGAAGGGATTCAGCTTCTAACACGCTGCCAACATCCCACATATCATAAACTCAATACTGTAAGAGTGCTTTCACTTAATGTGGGATTAAGGAAACAAAATATACTTAACAGGTGTTTAAAATAGAGCATACACCATACACATCCCTGAAAAAAAAAACATATACCTACTCATAAACACTCGCACTCTGAAAAAAGATTATGACGTACTATCCATATTATGAACATTTAATTGCACACTACTCGTTATCATAAATGTGTATGCAACTCTTTCTCTCACACACACACACACAAACACACACACACATACTCACAAACCCACACACAAACTAATGTTTGTGAATGGTGAGGAGATGACTATGTATGCATGGTGATTGCACAAGAGGTGGAAGAGGGAGGGGGAAGAGAGAGAAAGGAAGAAAGGCAGTTTAGAAAGCCACAGAGGGGACATGATTTTAAAGGAGAAGTGGTTTTTATTCATGACATCCGCTCAGCAACAGGCAGCGACACTAAACAACAGAGAATGAGATGAATTAAAAGGAGAGGAGGAGGAGAAGAGAATGTTGAGTGGCGATGTGGGGAGCGAGAAGGACTGTAGTGGAAAGAGGGATGGAAATGCAAACAGAAAGATGGCAGGTTTTAGAAAACAAAGCATAAATGGAGGGAGTAACATACGTGAGGTAAAGAGATGGGGAGAATTGTAGGGAAGAAGAGAGAAAACCGGGATTGGTAGACAACTGGAAGAAGAAAGGGAGAAAGGTAGAAGGAAGGGAAGAGAAGTTGGGAGAGGAGAGTAGGAAAGGAGAGGCCGAGAGATGGGGGGAGAAAGGCCAGAGGAGGGAGAGGGCTAGACCAGGAGGGGTAGGTTAAGTACAAATTCAGAACCACACAAGCCAACCACACACTGAAAGACTGTAATTTGGAAGGTCCCAGAATAGAGGGTAAATGAGGGAAGGAAGGAGGGACAGAATAACATAAACTCTTTAGCAGCACGCAATACACACAACAACAACACTCCCCAAGCTGTCCACACACACATACACACACAAGCACACACGTCATACACACACTGGCAGTAAGTGTACATGTTGGAGCAAAAACACACAGGTCCAGTGCTAGAACATATATACACACAATGGGAAAAACGCAGTCAGACCCGTTTTTGAATTTCTATAGGATTTGACGACACCACAGTCCCTTATCTCATTTACAACTGAAAACATTCACTCTAGTGTGTTTGTTCTTTTCCAGGGCTCAGCTGCCAGCTTGATCCTTGATCCTCCTGGACAACTGGGTGATTTCACATTTTCCCTTTCATCATTGGGACTTAAAAAATCCAATATTTTGATTGGACAGAGGGTCAAAGCGCTGACAGTACCGTTAGGCTTCTGTCAACGTGTGTTTGCAAAGCACCATCCCCAGCCCCGTGGAGCTATGTTACGGTACAGTAGGTCGAGCGGAAGAACTAGGCCACTTGCTGGGATAGGAACTGGGTCAATCAGCAGACAGTTCAAGCCTTGAGCGACCCCGAAGAGCACATTGTGTTTTCACTACGATTATCAAACAATATCTCAACGCAGGGTTACCATCCTACAAACGTAGTTTGGGTTTATAGAAAGGTTTGTGAATCTATGGGTGTTTAACAGTGATTGTCATGTACTGTGGCTCTTGTGTTTCTACAGTGAGACAGTTTATGAGTTAATATATGGGCTGACGTTTCTTTCATCACATGGGTATCTTCATGTTCAATCCGCAGTCATTAGTGATCCTGTCAGGGAATCCCTGATCCACCTCCACCCTCCATCTTCCTGTGAGAGTGGGATGAACATCTGGGACCTGGAACAGACACAACATATTGCGTGTGTCTGTCCTTCATTAAACTACGCAAATAACCTGAGGTAGAACACCGGCTCAAACTGCAACAAGCCTGAACATTCCCCCCCCCCCCTCTCTCTCTCTCTCTCTCTCTCTTTCTGGCACTCTCTCTTTCTGGCTCTCTCTCTTTCTGGCTCTCTCTCTCTCTTTCAATGTTTTTATTTCCATGATATCTCACCCATATCTCTCTCTCCCTCTTTCTCCTTCTCTCATATCTCTCTTTCTTTCTATCTTCCCCCACTCCCCTCTCCCTCTTTCTATCCTCTCTGTGTTTGATTTGATTTGAGATTAAACGTTTTAACCAACCATCAACAACCCTGAGGCCAGTGAATAACAAGCCTCCGTTGTCATGGTGAGTCAGGAGGAAGAGAGTTGATGGCATTGTTTTCTTCACAGAGCAGGGAGACATTTACAGACATGCCTCGGTTAAGACTAATATGCTCTTTTCTCTTTCTGTTTCTGGGAATTTTTCTAATTCCCTGCCGCTGAGACGAGGGGCACGGATCATGTTCACCCCCCTCTCAGTCTCAGGACGTGTTTAGAGATTCCATGTGCTGAGATCTGCTTTTGTTCTGAATGTATCGACGTGGTCTGCCATGTAGAATTGATGGGCCTGTTGTCTGACATCACCACGGGAACGCACTGACATTCCCTGATTTGTTCCAGAAAACCAACCAGCGTGGCACCCAACATCCTAAGGTCAGACCTAAGGCCAATGGTTAAATCTTGAAATATCACACATTCGATGGCTTTGATTCAAAGTGCAACAAATCGCTGTGTTCAGACACAGACAACAATGGTGGGGGGATTTTGTGTCTTCAATGTCTTTTGAAGTGTCTGGGCCTTGCTGGATAGTAAAGCCTTGCTTTTTTGGGGGGGGAATAGAATAGGTTTTGATTAAAGATTATCATCACGCCTTAAGGTTACTCAGGTGTGTTTGTTCAGCTTTCTAAAAACACCCGAGGGACATAATTACCTACCCTGCAAACGCGTACACACATCTACACAAAGCACGCCCACATCTCACCTTTCTAATAGAAAGGGAACACCTTCACACGTGAGTGATATTGAGCTCTCTCTTGGAGCACAAAGGTGAAAACACACCTACAGCAAAACCAATAGCTTCAATCTTTCAGGCAAGCCCAGATTAGCCTGTAATTTTAAACCATCATAAAAAAGTGTGGGAACTGTAACTTAGACTGTGTGGGAGAAGTGAAGAGTCGTTTCATATTCTCTGCGGTCAGGGAATCCTCCTCTGGGTCAAAACTTCAAGTTCAGGGGTCGGAGGTCGAAGGTCAGAGAGGGAGAGGTCAGCCTGGATGGTTCGAGGGCATGTCCAGCCTGTGGCCACGTCTCTGTCTGTGTCCCGCCCTGGGGTCAAGCTTCTCGGTAGAGCTAGTGCAAGTCACGATTGGCAGCGGTCACAGTGCTTTTGGAAAAACATCATCGACAAATAACCGCACAGCAGTGGAGGCTTTCAGGACGTTTAGCTGGAAACACTTGCCACTGTCAATTTTTGCTATCTCTGTCCTCTCAGTACTGACCTTGGCTAAGTGCTTTTAGGCAGGGATTCTTTGAGGTGTTCTTTGTAATGTCAATAAAGTTTTAAACTGTCTAACAATCGCTTTTGGTGTGGAGCCTTGGGGCTGAACAAATAGCAAACAGTACACATTCAAAGAAATGATTTGACTGATAACTTATCGACCCTGGTAAATTTGTTTTAAAGGCTATCAGCCACCTGAACCATATTGACTACTTTTCAACAAAAACATACTTTCAACAGCCCTGTTACCCCAGAGATTTTTCTTTATCTCAATGTGAACTTCATGCCCTTGTTGTCAGGATAAACACCACAACTTTGTCCAAGCTCATGCAGTTATTTAAATAAGATGGCTGTGTCTCATGTGTATGGCATTATATGGAGTATGTTTGGTTTCAGCATTTGTTGTGTGGTTGGGACTCACACGAGAGGCATGTCAAAGTGGAAACGAATAAGTAGTAATCTACAGTGGAAATGCCGATCAAAAGCGTCCATGTTGAACTGTATGTGGACCTGGGAACGTATGTGTGTCTGTGTGTGTGTGTGTGTGTGTGTGTGTGTTTATTTGTACTGGACCAGACCTGGGACTGTCCTCAATCTTGACAGACAGACAGACAGTCATGCCAAAACCAGACTGAGGGGAGAGAACTCAGAAACAAATGAGGGAAGACAAGAAAAGGAAAGATAGTGGGAAAGAGTGGAGGAGAGAGCGGAGGAGAGAGCGGAGAGAGAGAGACGGGGCCCCTGACCTGACCACACTGACACACTCGGGTCCCTCTCTCTGTGCCAGCTGTGCACTGTGGTCAAGTCTGAGAGGACGCTCTCTCACACACATATACTTATCTACGCATGCACGCAGATGAGGACATCGTTGGCTTGTGTGCCCGTGTGTGCATTTGCATGTGTTTGTGAGTGTGAATATCCACATTTGCCCGTGTCTGTGTGTGTATGCATGTGTGTGTGTGTCTGTGTGTGTGTGTGTGTCCAGACACACCAAAGAGAGCGTGAACACACGTCAATGCGCAAGCGCCTGTTTGTTTTCCTTCTTCGTGTTTATGTGGGCCTGTGAACTCGCGTGTGCAAACGGTGTTTGGGGGCGCGTGTATTTACACATCTGCTGGAGTGTGCAAGACCCCAATTCCCAGCTGTTGATCTTGCTCCCCTGCATGAGTGAGCGGTGACGTCCGTGTGGAGCACGTCCCCACTCAGCGCTCCATCCTTCTCCCTGGACACGTGTGGCACGGCTGGGAACCATTAGTAGGGTGCCGCCCAACAGGAGTCATTAAGACTAAATGCTCAAAGGTGCCAGTTCACACCGGGTGCCCCCCCCCCCTGTTCCTCCTTCTAAAGATTCCTTTCCCATAAGTCCTTGCTGCATTCAGCGACCGCCGCTCGCCCGCCACCGGAGCTCGAATGTACTCGTCTCCTCAAATAGCATCTCGCTGCTAACAGGCGGTGTGGGTAGCCTGTGTTTTCAGAGCGGGCTAGGCTACTGCTGACTGGGTCCCCAGATGGTTATTTTTACTGCGTGCGGAGTTCCGTTCTACTGGTGAGACAGAGAGAGAGAGAGAGAGAGAGAGAGAGAGAGAGAGAGCGAGAGAGAGAGAGAGAGAGAGAGAGAGAGAGAGAGAGAGAGAGAGAGAGAGAGAGAGAGAGAGAGAGAGAGTGAGAGAGAGGTGCAGGAAACCAAAATGGTCGAGGAGGGATAGATCACTGAACACAGCACAATTGTCAGATGTGCTTGTGTGTTATGTGTTCGTGTTGACCCTTGTAATTACAGTACGTTCTGCTTTACCTGTGTTGTTAAACAGGAGAGCTGTTTGTGTGGGTGTGTGTGTGTGTGTTTGTTTGTTTGTTTCTCCATTTCTAGGAAACAGGCTTTTCTTGGCACGAAAAGCAGGCCACAGTCTGGGTAACCTCCACAACCCCCACCCACTACCCCTCCAGGAGAGAGAGAGGGAGCTGGGAATCAATACTCCACAATCTGGGGGAGTGAACGTGCCAACATCCGTAAGCTTGAGGTTTGGGCATGGAACATCTCCTACAAACAAACACAAACACACACACAAATGCTGAGGCACACAGTCTCACATGGACACACACACACATATGCTCACATTTGTGTGCGGTTGTGAACATGGGGACTTCCCACACAGTCTCCTGACATCTTAATTTTAGCGGGACCAGAGCAAGAGAGAACACAGGGGAGAGAAGATGAAGGATGGGATGGAAAACTGCTGCTCCTTCTGAGGTCTGTGTTGGAGACAAAACCCTTATTGAGAGTTGGACAGAAAACTTGAAATATGTGCTTTCATGGCTGTCCTCACATTGCCCTCCAGAGTTACGTGCTCGATCATGAGTTAGACTCAGGGCAAAGGAACAACGTTACCACCAACACATTTACATACACATTAGACTCTCACACAAGCACAAGCAAGCTTTTGAAAACCAGACTGGTGTGAATAATACACACAGTTCTAAAAGACACATACTGTAAAACACACTGTCTAATACACATAATCAGTTGTACATACAAACTAATCTACCCTGGTATGCATGTGCTTAACAAATACATACTGCACACACTCTTACACACACACATCCACACACAAACACTCTTGGCTGTAAATTGCAGTCAACCCATCTGGGAGTATTAAGAAGCTGTTAATGAATAGGGTGCTGGAGTAGTGACCACAAGTGGAGAAAAGCAGCATGAGCAGGGAGGGAGAGAAGAAGGGAGAGGGGAAGAACTGAGGGGTGGGGGGGTAGGGAGGCGGGGGGGTTGGGGGGGGGGGGTGGCATCTGTGCTGCAGATACGTGGAGAGAGAAGTGTGTAGCCATGTAAAAGAGTCTGTGGTGAACAGCAATCTGATGGGGGAGGAGGAGAAAAACTCAGAGATGCTTGTCAGCGCCGGTGCTCTCCGTGACCCGTGCGGAGAGCCAGGAAACAATGTAGCAATCTGTTGAGTCATTCAGATAAGATGGAGGTGAATCTAATGTGCTGCTTTAACTCTCAGCTGTGAAGGTCAAATGCGTGAGCGAGTGAAGCTGGAGCTTCAAGAGTCATTATTTCTGGTGTACAGGACATTAGAGAGGGTCTCTACCCACATGTCCTCAAATGAAATGAACAGACACAGAAAAGAAAGAAAGACAAACAGAAAGAAAGAAAGAAAAAAAGAATGAAAGAAAGAGTCACAGAGGCCTCAGCCAGACAATCAACTACACATCACCAGGGAAGGTGTCAGAAGGGGTGTGGCGACAGAAGGGTGGGTTATCAGTTATCTGAAGTGACCTTTTAATACCCTCCATCCCTTTCAACCCGCCCGCCCGCCCCCCCCCCCCCCACACACACACACGCGCACAAACACACACACACGCACAAACACACACACACACCCCTTCGGCAGGCACTCCAAGTGGCCACATGGACACTACAGAGGAGCAGAAGTGTGCCTCGCCGCGCAGCACAATGGAGACCACCTGTATGCTAATGCAGAACCGGGGAGAGGGAGGGCGAGAGGGGGGGGGGGGGGGCTGGGGGGGGGGGGGGTGCGAGGCTAGCCGCCACCGAGGAGGCCACGGTGACGAAGTGGGCCTCTCTCGGGAGGGCGAAGGCTCACTGTAAAACATGAGCCGGGGGCCGTAAATTGATTTTTTCCCTCTCCTTTAAAGCACAAAAAAAAAAGACCAGATACAAGAATACCCGAAAGTGTGCCGTTCTTTTTTACAAGGGGGGTTGCTATAAAATTGATTTTCTTCTCCTTTAAGACTGTGAAAGAGAGAGACAAAGGTGGAGACGTGAGGCTTGGAGGATGATCGACAGAGAGAGTAGGGGGAAAGGGGATACAGCAGTAAAATTCATTTCCAATCGCTCTGTTAAGTAATGAAGGAGATGATGGCATGGTGTGTCACTTAATTCGGGTTGTGGTGGGGAAGGAAGGGGGGCATTCTAGAGGGACTGATAGCGCTGGGGGCTGTAAAATTCATTTTACTGTTCCCTCTTTTAAGTAATGAGATAGGAGAGTGGCGAAGAGATGTGGGCTCCTGTCAATAAGCAGAAAAAGAGGGAAAAGGGAAGGCAGTAAAATTCATTTCCTTGCTTCTTCCTTGTTTCCTGAAGAAGGGGTGAATGGGTGAATAGATGAGAAGTGTGCCATGGCAGAAGGGGGGCTATAGAAAGGGACAAAAAGGAGAGGAGGTCAGAAGGTCATAAAATTCATTTTCTCATTCTCTTAAGTAATGAGGCAGAAGGAGAAGAGTTAGCATGTGTGTCTCTGAATAGAGGGTGGGGTAATGGCCTTTAAGCAGATTTTCAGTCCGGCACACTTTCACTTTTGTTAGGAGACGGGGCGGGGGGGGGGGGGGGGGGTCGACTGGCAGAATGCAACAGCCGTTTGATGGTCCAGACCACACATACTGTATACTCACGTGTAAACATGCCCATGTAAACACACATGAGCACTGCTTCATCTATATGTTTTAAGACCACATTGAATTTACACAGCAAAGTAAATGGTGCACATTTGACTCAAAAATAGGTACAATATAAACCTTTTAGGATCTACATAGTATGACACACAACGTTTTGGAATTCAAATAGAAATGCCATATCATGTATCTTTAAAGATATATATAATGTTCAAATGAACATCACTTGGAGTTCTTACATTTACATTTAGTCATTTAGCAGACGCTCTAATCCAGTGCGACTTACAGCAAGTACAGGGACATTCCCCCCGAGGCAAGTAGGGTGAAGTGTCTTGCCCTAGGACACAAAGTTATTTTGCACGGCCGGGAATCGAACTGGCAACCTTCAGATTACTAGCCCGATTCCAAAACCGCTCAGCCACCTGACTCCCCCCTTCTTCAACTGCTTCAATTCCAGCATGGAACACCTGACTGACAGGTTTATTTACACTTCTGAAGTTCAAACTACAGAATCTCAACACTTCACTCCCAGAATATTTTTAGTCAGTAACACCAGAACGAGTAACTGGAAACTCTGGCTATGGGAGTGTTACTACCTGTGTGTACTTAAAAACAAATGATGCTGCATCTTTTTGGTTCATATTTGAATCATAAACAGAGACAACTACACTGTGCCTAGCACTCTGTTAGTTATACATTCATCAATGCAGGCCAACAGTCCTCAGTCAGCACAATAAGTTGCCAAGATGCAACTTTTAGAGTTGGGAGTATTGCCTCCCCATCTTGTCAGATAAAGTCAACAACAACGCAGACAGTCACAAAATCGGAATGTAAATATTGTCTCTTGTTAGCATTGGTGTCACTCACTGTCCCCATCGCCATGACAGCCACAGTGGAAGTACTTTGGACAAGCCTGAAGCTCAATGTTGGCCCCAAAGGCTTCTAGGATCCCATCACTGTCAGCTTGGCCTGGGTGCATTGGACAGATCTACTGGTCTTTGGCAAAAAGAGTCGTCGCTTGCACTTGTATGTTTTTTTTGAGAAATAATGAGCAAATGTGAGCTTGTTTGCGGCATCCTGGGGCCTGACACAGCAAGCAGAGCACAGCCTGTCCTATCTCAGTCTCCTTCTGTTGACTTGTGTTCTCTTCAACTCAGCTCAGAGAGCAGGTGCTCAGACCCACTCACAGCTTTCTAAGAAACAGAGCATCCCATAATTATAACTCGGTTTTTGTTTTTCCCACTGTGCTCTGCAGCAAGGATCTGCGCTCCTCTTAGAGGCACTTTCAGGCCCTCGTGTAATTTCGGTTGAGTTATTTACATTGTGTAATCCTTTTAGTGTGGGATGTCTTTTGACGCTTCAGTCTGAATCCACAGTAATGATGTAATCGATGCCGGACTGTGGTGTTGTAATTTCAGCGGGCATGTTGTTTGTGTTGGGACCTTGCACTGGAAGTGTGTTGTTGGCTTGTGTCAGGGACAAGCAAGAGATGGTAAACAACACTTCTGGGTGGTCTTTTCTCTCCTGGTGCTTTTCTCTGTGGACATGGCATTGGGAAAAAGAAAGACTTGTGGCTGGAGTAGCTGTGGGCTCCTTTTCATGACAACCTAATTTCCTCCACCTCCTCTTTCTTGCCACAGGACTCTCTCTCTCATACATACTGAAGTAGCTATAGGCAAGTCGGCCAGAGGTACTTACTTTAGTAGTTTAGGTCTTTTTGACCATCTTTCTTTGTACACGTTTGTTTGTGTGTCTCTCTCTCTCTCTCTCTTGGCCTTTCCTTTCTGCAGTCTGTTTACTGTCTATTTCTATCCTTTTCTCTCACCCGCCTTGTCTTTCATTTGGATTCCCTCCGTTCCTCCATTTCACTCTCTCTCTCACTTGCTACCGATGTAACGTTTTTGTTCTCTTCTTTTCACATGCACCTCTTTCTTTCCTCTTTTCCCAGCCTCTCACTCTCTAACACTCCACTCCTCCTCACTTTTTGGTCTCTCCATCTCTGTGTTTCGCTTTGGTTATGTAACTCCATTTAAGTTCCTCCTTCATATTTCTCTTTCTCACCTCCTTTCTCTTTCTCTTTTTTTAGATAGCCAGGTTCCTTTGTGAGTGTTCCAGTCCAAAGCACAGTACATTTATCTTCTGGGCTCCATGTAGACCCATAGACTTGGCTATGATGTCTTTAACAGGTTTACCTGAGAACAGATCACAAAGCTTGCACAAGTATCATTAACCAACTGTCCACATCATTGACCAAAGCTTGTTCAGAACTGAGAACTAACTATGACACACCAAAGAAGTCTCTTCCAAATGTGGTCAGGCAGGTTTGCCCTCTCAGGCCATGAAGCATAACTACCACTAATCATTGACCATTGTTTCTTTCTTTACCCTTAAGAGGGTTGACTCGTCTGATATACTAGCATGAGAATGAACACGATGAGAGCCAGCCCTAACAGAGACAGTGAGGAACTCATCTGTTTGCCCCAAACAAATGTCCACACCAAAGAAATGGAGATTGACTTCCACGTGTTAATGACAGGATGACACTGCATGTCTTTTGTTCCAGGAGGATGGAGCTCCATGGGACATTCTGAATCCATCAGAGTAACAGCAGTCTGACAATTGAACATCCACTGAACGGTAATGAGTCGTTCTAATTCGGCTCATCTCCACATTCTGAATCTTGTTGTCCCAACATCAGATACAATGTTGGAATTGGCCTGATAAAGTTCTGGTCGGAGAGAGAAATCTGCCTGAATAGGAGGGTGGGTCAACCCATCTGCCAGAACAAATCAAACGTGAGCTGCCATATTTGTTTGGTTCCAAAGCTTATGTGCGGAAGGGATCATGTGCAGTGTTCCCACTTTAGCTTCCTGTGGATCAGAATCCCTACCATCTGCAGGTAGTGTGAGTGCTGGTGTTCCTGGTAAATATAGCTGGTGACCCTCCGTCTTCTGAGTTTAATCCGGACAGATTCTGCAATGAGCCGAGTCATAAGAGGGCTTCCAGTTAAAAGGCTTACTCACTGTTTACAAATTAGCGTTACATGACATTACACAATGAAGAGGTTAGTGCTCAGTGATGCTGCAGTAACATGAGTCAGGGTCAATAGTGTCTGGTGCCCGTATCAGGATGACTTTGTTTCACAATTATAAAACAAATTGAGTTTTTCTGGGAGTTTTTTCTTGTCTTCCTTGATGGTTTAAGTTGGTTGAGGGGCAGATCTATGGGCATAATACAAGCCCTCTGTGACATTGCTTGTAAAAAGGGCTATACAAATACATTTTTATTTGATTTAATGAAATGTTCTGTCATTTTTTACCAAAAAAAACACTTCAGTTGAGACTTGACAATAGCTTAAAGGCAAAAGGCAAATAACTCGAGGCAGTAAGACTGGAGACATAATGGGACATTGAAAAATTAATCAAGTGGGATGAGAGTGTGTGATTCATTAATATTTGAAGGATTTAGGGGTATGACCTATTTACCGGTGGATAGCTCACAACAACCATTCAATCTCAATGAGTTTGCTGTGTACGTCCATCTAGGTTCTGAATACTATCTGCTGCCTCTTACACAGACACACGAGCACACGCACCTAGCTAAATTAGGAGAAAATCCACTCAGTGTCTACTAGCACTGTCAGGACAGTACTCTCAGCTTCCGGAAAGCCAACAACAGAACACATGATCCTGATCAAGCATCTCTACCAGCAACAATAATCTCAGTGACCACTGATCACATGATCACCTACATGTTTACTCTAGTCGTTCTATGTACATTCAATGTAGGCTACTTCATCATATCCATCGCATTCCAATCGTGAATTTTTTTTGTGCTCATTTTACTGTTATTTACTTTGCCATTTTTGCTGCTTGCATCTAACTGCTACTTTTGCTATTCTTGCCCTAATTTGATAGTATTTTGTTGTTATAACCGTTATTTTTGCTGATGGGTAGGGATTCATGCCAACGACAGAATGTTGTTTGCCATATACTACTTTGGAAATGCACTACTGTGCACATTTGACCTTAAATGACCGTTTATGATCAAACACGGTTACACAATCTTTCTTGTTACTAGGAAAATCTTTTTGCTATTAGACCTTTTATCAATATTCAGACATAAACACAACATAGTTTCAGCTAAAGTAGAGTATGAATTGCTCGAGGGCTCCATCTGTGAAAATCACTGGGGAGACAGTTTCTGTTATCCCATTGGGTCTCCACCTAAAAGGGCGTGGTTTGAGCTAGTAGGCGTTTAACAAAACTGGCAACCACATAAGTTACTGTTCATTCACTACGGACTGCTCTGAAAGCTAGATATTTGTTATCCAGATAGTTTTGGCTCATTATCTCTAGCTAACTCTTTCTGTGGCAAAGCGTTGCATGCAATAGCGATCATTTTTAATTCGTTACTGCACGGACGCACGCATCTTTCTTAAGTTTTATTTCTTTAAAAGAACACCTGGTTTTTCATTGCGCTCGTCCATTCCTCTCCACAATGGATTTGGTCTGGAGACTATGCTTCGTTGCCAGCTTCTGTGCTTGTGGTGTTGCCTCAGCAGAGCGTCACAGCGTCTTTTGGAATAGCACCAACCAAAAGTAAGAAATCCTGTATATTCATTATTATTATTTTTTTTGCATTTTTGATATGCATGATGAATAATTGTTGTTGTAAAAAAAAAGTTGTATCATCCCAGAATATCTGTTTAGTGCGTTATCAAGTTATTGTATCTACATTTTAAATAAGGTGTATCTTAAATTCAATTGGATCTGCAACCAAGGCGGTAGTCTGCCATAACTGTTAATGAACCCAATCACATTCTTATGGATATCAAGTAATGCGACGAATTGACCACTGTTGTCATGATAATACAGGGCCGAACCATACATCCCATTGGCGTCAGAGTTGCCCCAGGGGTTGTATTGCCTTCCCTGTCTGTCTGTCTGTCTGTCTGTCTGTCTTCCTACCTGTACTACACTTGCGCAACCTGTGTCCGTGGAATAAGTGTTAACAACCTGTAGCTGCAATTCAAAAGGTTAGGCCAGTTGTATTTTAAGGGCCGATGGCTTACTCCGCACCAGGATTCCATGGTTCTAGTAGATTTAACCAAGCCTACTCTTCACACTGTTGTAGCCTATCCGAATCCGATGATTAATGTTATTTCTCATTTCAAAAGCAACACAAAAAGCAAAAAAAAGTGTTAATTTCACTTTATATTAACAAGCAGTAACTTGATATGTAGATAATGTTGATGTCTCTTGGTCTAGTGGATAAAATCTAGGGTGTAAAGTGTGTCGTATTACTTTGTTGATTTTAAAAAGTAATCTTGGTTTTGAAATATCTGTTGCAATCGCCGCACCTTTTGATAACAAGCGAGTGTCTCCATCCGCTAGGAGTTTACTGTAAGTTTACTAAATCATGCATTCTGGGGTGGGGGGGTTAACATGACATACGACCGTTCATATTTCAGGGGGTAAGATGAGAGGTAATGGCCTTTGACAGAGACAGAAGATTTAACCCAAGACCTGGCCAGTGGGTCACACTGGGAAGAGAGATGGATAGCTTGGGAAGGAGAAATTGGAGCTGAGATTGTCGGGGTTTGTGGCCATTCAGAATACGTGTGTGTGTGGGAGGGGGGGGGGGGGTGGAGAGTCTCAATTAGAGTTATGGTTGATGATGGCGGGGTGAAGAGTTTGGAGTGTGTGGGAGTTTGAAGTTAAAACACACTTGCCAATACAAGCACATACACATTAGATTGTGGCAGAGCGTCACACACAAACATACTTAATCATGCACAGCTACAGGCAGACGATCAATCATTCACAGACTGGTAAGAGTATGCTCTCACTTGTATGATAGCACCTGCTTTTTCTTGTCTTGGGCACAACCATCCCACTACCAAAACATATTTAAAAAGTGTTCAACTTTTTATAGCAGAGGCCATGAAAAGTGTTGGCTTGGTAATATCACTGCAGGTATTGTCCTCGGAAACATGTACATTACGTTATCATGTCCTAGGAAGAAATCTGAGTTAAGTCCCACAAATGTAAGCGTTGTTACGTCAACCACAAGTAGGCTATACAACAATGATAATTTCTGCAAATAAAGGCGTAATCCCCTGTCGCTCTTGCTATTTTTACTGAATATCTGAGCTAAATCTTTCCCTCTGGCTGCACTTAATCCCACATTCTCTGAAATAACTAAGGGTCCTGGAGATTGGATCTCATGCTGTTGTCAATTTTCACAATTAGCTTTCCCCTGCATTCAGTCTTGATACAGTAGCATGGACATCTGGTTTTATCAATGTTTTCCATTTGGTTTGTAGGTTACCTGTCCCTTCTCTCTCACACATACACGTATATATGTACTCAGTCTAACACAGCTCATTAACTAATGAATTTAAGATCTAAAATATACCTTCTCCATGCACAGGCCAGTCAGCTACAGATGCTCTAGACAACACTGGTTGGACTGTGTGCCTCGAGGCATGTTGACTCCCAAGGTCATGGCTGTGAGCTAACCACCACTGTGTTTCAACACGAACGATACCTGTTTCTGACAGCACAGGCATCTCTCTCTCTCTCTCTCTCTCTCTCTCTCTCTCTCTCTCTCTCTCTCTCTCTCTCTCTCTCTCTCTCTCTCTCTCTCTCTCTCTCTCTCTCTCTCTCTCTCTCTCTCTTTCTCTTCTCTTTCTCTCTCTTTCTCTCTCTCTTTCCTCCCCTCCTCCCTTCCCTCCCTCCCTGTGTGTGTGGTTTTCTCTGTCTTTTGGGCTCTATGTCAGTGTGCAGCCGTATATCTGATTAAGTGCAGCTTAATCACCGGGGCTAGTTCCTAGAAACTGTCTTGCCAGTATGCCCAGGCTTGTGTTTAGGGAGAGGAGGCAGTATGTTTTCCGGCACCAGTTCAAAATTACCGAGGGACTTGCACCGAAATTAACCCACACTTCCATGCTTGCACACAAGCCACACAGCCCTTATTGATTGTAACTGTAACATTGTCTCTTTGCTCGTGTCCAATAGACTCCATAACCGCAATGTTGGAGAAATGATGTATTCATTCAGCTTGCTCTTTTTCCAGTTCTCTGCTCTCTGACACAGCATGAGTGAACCTCCTTCCCTCCTCCCTTCTCCTTTCTGTACCTGTCTCTCCCTCTCTCCACAGCTTCCTCCCCTGGCTTTGGCAGGCTTCCCTTTTCAAGCTGGTTCTGTGGCATAAAGTTCTGTGTGCCTGTTAACTCTTTCCTGGGTCTTGTTTGAGTCTACATTCAAGCCTTCTTTAGTTTTAATGCACACCATATCCGCATATTGCCTACGCTTTCCTATTAATAACATTCATTTAGAGCTTTTTTTTTGTGTATAATCATCCTTTTAATATTTTAATCTTTAAATCCCAAAGGGGCTTTGGCATGTATTTCCATCCAGCATGCTTTGCTCTGTGGTTTATTTTTAACCAAAAATATGGGTTTTTATAGCTTTACTGACCTCTTAAGGTGTGATTTTTCTGCCATGTTTCACCTCTATAAGGGATCTAGAGACTATTATCCAGTCAATTTGGGTGTTTTTGTGATGCGGCTCCTATACAAATTGGTGAATTCCCGCCGCGGAGCCCTGACAGAACAAAACGGTAACGGGTGTGACTGATTGGGGGGGTCAGAGTGTAAGCGCTGATGAAGTGGCATGTTCTCTATCAGTCTGTCACTCATCCTGACACTCTGGTGGTCTCTGAATGCTGCCCCCCACCCCCACTCCCCTCTTCACACCGCGTTGGGTCCGCCTGAGGGAGATTCATTCATTCCCCCGTCTCTGGGTCCCCTTCGCTCCCTCGCTACCTTTTATCTCAACTTTACAAGCTGCCCCTTTTCAGTCTATTATTTCCTCACCTCCTACTCTCCCTTTCCAAGGGGAAGGAGGGAATAATGGTCAGGGCTGTGGAATTTTTTTATATATATATATATATCGTTCTTGGCACCCATAGCAATTCGTCTCCAGGCCCTTCACCCTCTTTCTCTGGCTTTACCTCTCCCTGACGCCCCCCCCCCCCCTCCTCCACCTCTTCTCTCCCAACATCTACTCTCCAGTATTGCAGTGAATCCAGGTCTGTTCTGTTCCTCTGTTTCATTAGTGTGTCTCTGTGGGCTTTTTGCCTCTTGAGTTTCCTCATGGGGCAATGAAAGTGGTAGAGCCTGTCCAAGAACTCTGCTCTGTGAAGGAGAGGAATGAAAAACAAAGGTGTGTGTGTGTGTGTGTGTGTGTGTGTGTGTGTGTGTGTGTGTGTGTGTGTGTGTGTGTGTGTGTGTGTGTGTGTGTGTGTGAGAGAAACGGAAGGGAGAGAAGTAGGGCTGGCTAGTTGTCTGTAAGTGGTAACAAATAAGCGTATTCTACATTGTTCAACATTCAATCTAAACTAGAGCTCCTTTAAAAAAAGCTTCCACCATTTTTATCTAATCCCCCCCCCCCTTTCCAAACAAGTTTGAGTGTTTTTCTCGGTCTGTTGATCTCTTTTTCTCTCATTATTTGCCCTCCCCCCTCTCTCAACTACCATAATCTAGTCTCGTAATCTCTGTCTGTGGAATAGAATCTGAAAGAACACACACACACTGCGGACTCTTGCAAATCTATAGTGACAGACTCAGTAATCGCCGCAGCACAGGGTAGAGGACTGGATGTGACTGTAATCGTCTGCATTTACCTCGGTGACTGTGCCCGTCTCGGGGTCAGACGACAGATTCCCGGACTTTAATCTGCCCTGTTTTCTTCCTGTCTGGGACACGAAGGTTGGATTTCTGGAGTGGTGGGAGATAGTAAAGCGGGCCGAAGGTTTTCTCCGAGGCAGTGCTAGCAAAGTGTGCATGTGCGTGTTTCCCCGCGCCTGCTTGTTTCCTGACCAAGTCTTTTCCCGGGAAAACGGCATATCCTGTCTCCACAGTAAACAATAGCGTTCTCACACACTCGCACGCGCAAATGAGAAAGGAAAAAAACAGTAGGCAATTGATTGAATTTAACCTCACGTTATAAAATGTACACGGTGTGGTTTCCTCGTGTGAGAGTAAGTGGATTAGAAGTGATTAATGATGGTTAATTGGTTTAAGAGAGGGTGGGATCGTTTTTGTTGTTGTCAGGGATGCATTACCTGTTGACTCACTGAGGCCCGTCTTTCCCCCCAGCTTGACTCACAAGTATCCTTCTCTTTCCTCTAAGATTTGCTTCTGATCATTTGAACCTCATCAACCCTGTGAGTGTTTTTCTGCCCCTGTCTCTCGTTCCTCTTGTTATCTACCCTCCAGATTTCCTCCCTCTCTTCCTCCCCCCCCCCCCCCTCACGCTGTCCTGTGATTGTTGTTCATGTTCTTTTACCACCCTCTCAACCCCAAACATAGAGGATGAAAGACATCTCCAGTAAATAATGTCTGTCTGTCTGTTGTGGAAGAAATCGGGGGTTGGGGAACCAAACAGAATAGTCACACCGTTCCTGAAGAGATGGACAGAACTTTACTTCATCAATGTCCAGATCGTCTTATTAGTGAAGCTGTGTGCATGTGTGTCCATGCATCTTTAACTAACTGTAGTGGATTCATGTGTGCTCCTTTGACTGCGTGGATTGAATATAGTCTTTGTAGAGTAAGCCATTATGCTTGTATTGTTGCGTGAATAAGGACAATGTGTGTCTCATTTGTCCTGTTTGTCATATATATGTCTGGGGACAGTAAACTTGTCCCCGCAGCAATAGCACGCACATTGGTGGCTTCCCTCAATTGTCTATTGCCCCCTAGAGGTCAACCATGTAAAGACCTTTCTGTGTCGCACAGAAATGTAAACCAGACCCAGTATAGTTGCAAAATCATAAAAAAACAATGACCCTTGCTCACAGTCTATATATTCTCTAAGGAATTCATTAAAATACAACCCTGCTTTGTGTGTAGATTGGAGAAAAAAACTATGAAAAACAATGTTTATCTCACAGAAATCAATTTAGCAAATCGATTTCCTAGCGCAGATATTTCCCTCAAGAGGAATGTGATGTCAGCGTTGACCTTTTTGGTCTGCCTGTCACAGAGGTACAAATGACTCAAGGGACTTTGTTAGACAGCTAGAAAGAGCACACATATTCATCTCAGTCCTCCTGTGCACGCAAAAATAAGCCAATTATTTTGCAGATGTTGGACCAGGGTTGGGTTTTGCTGTTGTTTGCTGTTGTGGAGGAAAGGAGTGAAGATATGTGGCCCATGACACTGTCCGAACGAACAATGATGGACAAACAAAGGCAGACTTGACAGACTGAGAAAAGAAGAGAGATTGATGGCGGAATGCGCTCCAAAAACCAGACAAGTGAACCAGCCTTGGAATATTATGTTGAAAGGGAGGGGACTAATAGTTGGGACCATACTTGTTTCTATGACAACAGCCAACCCACGCTAAATTGTGTTGGCCTCCACAAACAGTGGGTCACTAATTCACATATTTGGCATACCAGCAAAGCTGCTTGCAATAGGTTGAGCAGGTTTGTCGAACGGGGGAGGGGCAAAGTGAGTGAGGGATCCAGTGGGCTTATTGAGTGATGAAAGACGGACAGAGAGAGGGAGGGCAGACCCGACAGAGATGGATGGATGGATGAAGTGAGGAGAATTTGGTTTGGTAAGAAAAAAAAAAAAAAAAGAGAGGTGGACCAGCCCAGCTTGGTCAGGCTTGTGTTTCAGAACATCTATCCCACACAGGCCACGTTGTCGAAGAGTCTCGTGAAGTGTTTTCATTTTCCAGATGATAAATCAGACAGGAACGCCTCCTGTGTTTCAAGGCTTTCAGCTCTCTTTTGTAACACCTCTCACTCCATATCCCGCATGCCCCATGCGCACACACACAGTCACACACGAACACAGGCCTACACGCACCGTTCAGTCCGGTTCTTTTAGCAGCGCAAAAGTCCACGGTAATACCTCCCTTCTCTGTCAGGACAATGACTCCAGAGCTCCACCCAGCCCCCCCCTCTCGTGCTCCCCCACTCCCGCGGCCCCGCTCTGGCCGGCAGTGTCCAGTCTAAGCCCTGGTATTAGGCAGGGTCTGGTGCTGTTGAATGGACTCCGGCTCAGTCTATGCTCCACCCCATAATCCAGGCTCGGACGAGCCGATTAAGCGCCCCACCCCCCCTCCCCGGCATTCCCATCCACTCATCCGTGGCGCAGAGCAGCCACCTCTTAGGAGAATTAGTGTGGTATTAGAACCTTGATGGAAAAAATGTAGATCCCCCCCCCAGCCCGGTTAGTGTAATTGCACTGGGCTCTGAGTGACGGGGCATCTGGAGGGATCCCGGAGGAGTGGAGGTCTAGTGGTGTCTGTAGAGTGTCTGGCTGCTAATGTGGTAGCAGGCACGCTGAGGTCAGATGTTGAGCTAGCCTGTAACCCTCAACGGGCTCCAGTTGAGGGTTTTTGCTCGCGTTTTTAAACTAGCCTTAATCGATTCCCCTGTTGCGGGGGATTCTCCTTACTACATCCATTACCAGGGGATTTAACAACACGGAGGCCATATTCCTCTGATCGTGCTGACCGCACGTGTGTCGGCTGCGTTGAGAGCCTCCACTGCTGACTCTTCGATTGGCCGACCTTTGATCCCCAGCGAGCCCTCCTCCCTTCAGTGGTCCCGCATTCCACAGAGCGATAGAGTGCAGACATGAGAGGAGACAGATGGATGGAAGGAGGGGGTAGAGGTGAAGAAGAAAGCAAAACGCTGGCCAGTGAGATTAAAGAAGAGAGATTAGGCTCCTGCCCCCGAAGAAGCTTTAATAAATCAGGAATTCACTCTTGAGGGGCGAGCCGGAGACGTGTGGTGTCTCCGCTCTGTTTTCACGAGACGAAAAAAACCCTCTGGCACACACAGACACATATACCCAACTGCTTGGCATTCACTAACTGGCTGCGCTCGCCACCGACCATTATCCGCTCTTATCAACACGTACACATCCACACCGGATCCTCACAGCTGACAGACACACCGACCACACTCGCTGTTGCATATCTGCCATAGCTCCACAAATCATCTCTAAGTAGAGAATGTAGGGCCCCTCCCTGGATTTCTTTCTGCTTGGCCTCCGTGCGTCACCAGACACTGATTCCCTGGAAAACCACAGGGTATTAATCAAACTCTGAACCTAAACTAGAGGGAGTGGCAAGATGGAGGACAGTCTGATTGGAAATGAAGAGGGTTGAATCCACAAAAGTATTTGAGACATTTTAGAAAGCTTTTCACACATGCACTCTTTGACAAGCAATTCGAATTGGATCATGAAGTCTGAAGATGTCCTAATTAAGACAGACAACTCCTAAAAAGAGCCCCTGGGATAATTCAACTGTTTGCCTATTAAAGTGATAACCACTGTGCATTCAGCCTGGCTCCTTCTGATGAGTGAGGTATTCCATCAAGTCAGTTTGTGAATAGTGACACAGTATAAAATGCAGGCAGTGGCCAAGCTTCTGTATCACACTGTCATCAAAGCCCTTCCCAGCTTTAGCCCTCCCTCCCACTGTCCCTCCTTCCCCTAACTCCCAGCCTGAGGGGTGATGGGAAGGGGGGGGTACATAATTGCCCCCCTCCAGGGTGACTTTAATGCCTCTTTTTGTGTTTTAATTGCACCCCCCTCCTACTCCTTTTGATGAACACATTGGGACCATACCACCACCAGCTTATAATCAGGGGTGGGGGGAGGGGACAAGTGACAAACCTACATAGAAAGAGAGAGACAGTGTTTGTGTGATTTGTGTTTACTTTTAGAGATGGGCAACTCTGACAGTCAGACAAAGCAAACAACTGTAGCATTATTGATTTAACTGGAATTGGAAGTAGGAGAGCGAAAAGCCACTCTCCTGCCAGACTGGTAAACGAAACGTGGCAGGCAAATTGCAGATAAGCACTAAGCTGCTGTGTTGCTGTTGAATAACAATTGTTCAGCAACATTGGCAGAGGAAATGTTCTTATCTAATGCATTTTGATAGAAGTAGTTGTACTCTCATTACCGAAGACAGAAAAAAGTTGTTCTTTTTGCCGCCATGTTACACTCTGCTCTTGTCACAGTGTTGTTAGTTAATCTGGCCATCAGTATTGAGAGGGAGCAGTGAGGCTTGAAGAGAGGGTGGAGGGGGGGGGGGGGGGGGGGGCTGTGCCAGAGGGGGGAGGGGGGGTCAGTGGGGGAGGGGACCCAGTGTTTGGAGCCACTGTGTCTGTCCTTTAACCCAGGGGGTCCCCCAGTAACAAACAACAACACTAGCTAACGAGCAACAGGGGCCTCTTTGATCGTTAGTTACACACATGGACCTTGTCACAAACACACGCACCCCTTCCCCTTGAAAACGATCCCAAAATGTCACTTGTTCCATCGATGGAAGCAGGAGTTCCCTCTCTCCAAGTGGAGCTGAGCTTTCATTGTCAAGTTTGTCAATACCTAGCCATGGGCTGTGGAGCAGGCCAGCTTGGACCGAACTGTGTGGTGTAAATGGGGGGGTCGATAAAAGAAACACAGACATGCACACAAACACACTAGCTGGCTATTCATGGCTGAAAGGCAAGACCGTTCCACACATATTATTTGCAAAAGCAATAAAACCCTATCTAAGACACACATTGTGGATGCGAGCTGTGAAAACATTTAGTACAGTGGGGTCTTCCCTCTCCTCCAGGCACCCTGGTGATGCGAGAGGCGGGGGGGGAGGGGTGGTGGGGGGGGAGTAAATAGATCATCCCAGCCTGGGTAACTGAGCCCTGGGGGTGGGGGCTGGCGTCTCCGGTGGCCAGCTACTGCCCCCAGGTTGGTGATGGATGTGCGGGGCCTGAGGAGTGAGTCCTCGCCCAGAGGAATAGCTCAAGTCATGGAAGGCCGAAATAGAGACGACCCCCCCCGACCACGCTACCACCCTACTGTTGAAAACCCCCTGGAGTTGGGTGCATATCTGTGTGAGAAAGTGAGTGAAGAGAAGGAAGGACGGTGGAAGGGGGAGGCGGTATGAGAGAGAGTGGAGGTGACTACCTGGCAGAACAGAGACTGCCGTCGTAAAAAGGGTGGAGGGGCTGAGGGAGGAGACGAGAAAGAGAGGGCAGCCAGTCTGACTGTCTCGACTGTCTTTACACTCCCCTCGGTAATGAAAGGGTTAGTGTGCGGGAGACAGACACTTACCAGACGTGTCTGTGTCTCTCTCTGTCTGTCTGTCTGGTCCTAATGAAAAAGAAAGAGAGGGAGGCTGGTGGGGGGGGGAAAGACCCCCTGGAGAGACTCTCACTCTGATTCACGTCTCTTTTCTTGTGCCCCTGTTGCCTCTTTGCCTGCCTGTCTGTCTGTCTGTCTGTCTGTCTGCTATGTGCAGAGCTGCAGATGTCGATACTCATCTCTTGAGTGTGGCAGTCTTGAAAGACTGCTAATGTTTCTCTGCAAACATCATTCCATTTCTGGTGGAGCGGGGATCAATGCACACTCCTAGCAGCAGCAGCCCCGCTAGCTCTAGCCGGCCCACTCTCATCCATATTTATACACACGCCCCCCTTGCTCGGATCGCGTTTTCTCCCAGAAGCTCAAAAGCGGTTTCCCCTCTCCCTGACTCTCCCTCTTCCCACCTCTGTCTTCTTTCTTTGTCTCTCTCTCTCTCTTCCTTTTTCTCTCTCCCTCCCCCCACAAGTTTCTCCAGCTCTTCTCTGATTTCCCTGTCGTATCCGGGCACACGCGCTCCCCCTCCCCGGTCGATACGTAATCACAGATCAGATGGATATTTATCGCCGGCTCCAGAGCTACAGCTGACGTGCTTATCAGTCCCGCGCTGGTTTAACTAACGCCCCGTCCTCTCTCCTCAGGTTCCAGTGGGATGACTACGCCGTGGAGGTGCGCCTCAACGACTACCTGGACATCGTCTGCCCTCACTACCCGCTGGGGGAGGTGCCCTCCCAGGATGCCGAGCGCTACGTCCTCTACATGGTGGAGAAGGAGGACTACGCGGCCTGCCGCCCACAGTCCTATGACCAGATGCGCTGGGAGTGCGGACACCCCTTCGCCCCCCACGCCCCCGAGAAGTTCTCTGAGAAGTTCCAGCGCTTCACGCCTTTCACCCTGGGCAAGGAGTTCCGCCAGGGAGAGAGCTATTACTATATCTGTAAGTGTTTCCTCTCACAAGTTTAAAAGGGTCACACAGGTTGTTTGTAAGAGGTTTTGGCTGAAGGAGCTGTGTCTGTTATCGCTGTCTAATACACCATGTTAGAAACTTTGGCAAAGCCTGAGATAAGCTACCTTTTTGACCTTTTTGAACAGCTATGTGAAACGCCGATGGCATGCTTATATGTGCTATTGTGCAACAGATCTTGGTCACATGCCAGGTGGGTCAACTCTGGCCCAACGCCTTGACCTCTGAGGATGGCTCTAATTAGATAAACAGAGGTTATAGGTCAGCGCTGTTCACAGATGGCTGGGGCTTTGGCCCACGCCCGTCTGTCCATGTCTGTGGATGTCTGTGTGTGTGTGGAGGTTATTAGAAGGACAGAGGAGGTTAAGTGCATTAGCCAGCCTGTAATTAACGCTGGTGTTTCTTCCTCTCTCTCCCCTTGCAGCCAAACCCCTGCACCACCACGGACAGGAGTGCCTCAGGCTCAGGGTGGACGTCGTCGCTGCCGACGGTGAGTGTGTCGCTCTAGTGGTCGGATGGGGAATTGCAGAGTATGGTCATGTTTGAGCCTGCTGGTTGGACGTCGGGGACTTGGTTTGATTGTGTGTTGTGTTTGTTCCTCCAGGCTCTCAGGAGGCCAGAGTGGCTAAAGGAGGAGCTGGGGCTGGGCCTGGGGCTGGAGGTGGGGCTGGAGCCCACAATCCCTCCAACAGACTTCCAGCAGGTACAGTAAGAAACCAGGAAGTGTTTCATCTGTATGTTGTAGCTGACATGTTCTAATTCAGGGCACTGGTGTTTTAGATAATGAGATCAATTGTAATCAACTCATGTTTACTGATTCTTCTACTCTTCCCACAGATGACCCAGTGGTGATCCTGCCTGAGGTCCAGAAAAGTGTGCGGACCAATTCCGCTGTGACATCATCGTCCCTCACAACCCTCTCACTGATGCTCCCATTCTTATTATTGATGTTGCTGCAATAAGAGACTACAAAAAGAACTACAAATCCCTTGAACTTTCAAGGACACTGAAGGTGGCCTGTGAGGCACCTCAGACACGGACTATAAGCCCAGTGCTGGCCATTGGAAGAGTTTTTACTCTTGTAAAGTATGGATAAACACTCATGCACCACGTGTAAGGAGTGAGACAATGGTTGGAGATAACCAAGGAGACACTTAGCCTTGTCACTCTTTCCAAAAGATGTCAGTATTTTTTATTTTATTTTTCCAGAGAATTTTTTTTCTCTTTAATTGTAGTCTTTTTTTGTGCTCTCCTCCATACGTGACTTTTCTTTTGATATAAATGCTAATATAAAAGGGGAACACAAACTGGAACAGACGAAGAACAATCAAGAAAAACAACTTTCTCTTTGGATTTTTATGTTATGAAGATATAAACTTGTAAAAAAAAACTACAACAAAAAAAACAGCAAAAGTTTTCTCTAACCTATTGAGCCAAAGATCATAGTGGTCATCTTTCCAGTGTATACTATTCCACCCTGCAGTATTGTGTACTGTTTGTTGTATCGTTGTTATTGTATTGGTATTGAGTGACATCAATGTCCAAGTGATTTTTTTCTCAATGTAGCATCGACAAAAGCAGGGGCTTTACTTACCACAGCTGCTCCTTTGCAGACTCGACCATGTGCTATTGTACCGTAGCACTATACAGCACAACAGAAAGCAACACACTACTTATGACTTTGTACAGACTCTGACACACACAGACCATCATAATACAAGCCCCATAGTACAACACAGGGATTCACACTACATAGAACCGACAGGTGTTATGTACATTCTGTGAAAAATTATTTATATGTGCTGATATTTTACTGTATATGATATTGTATGTTCAACGCAATGATATGTTTACTGTAGAGGGGAAGGAGGCAGATGCTGTTTCTCAGGGTGAGAAACTGTGTGAAAGGAAGAGTGTGTGTTTTTCCATGAGCGTGAGACGGAGAGTGAGTGTGGAAGGATTCAGACACAATGTTAATCTGCCAAAAGTGAACACTGAGATGTTTTGTGTAGCATAGAGAGGCTGGCCTCCTCTGCTCGTTGTGTCCGCGTAGCGTTTACATCCACCAGCATTTACAACCATGATTGGACTCTTCTCACCGCAGTCCTTCCTATTGTTTAACCGAAACGATGCTATTGTCAGTCAAGAGTGCAAAACCAAATTCAATTTCTATTGAAAAGTACACATGTTCAATTCAGTTACGTTTTTTTGTTCAAATCAGTATTGCAATTTGTTTTTAAGACAAAAGTGTGGGAGTGGTTTTGTTACTCTTATTGTTGATAATACAAACCCAGACACAGCACATTAATGTGTGTACTCAATGGACAAGACACGACCCCAGTGATAGCTGCCAGGCACAACATGATTTTATAGGGAGGCTTGAATGACAGCCACGACACGTGACCAACATGGAGTCAACCCTACTGTTCTCAGAATATGCGTTACCTTACTGTGTACATGTGTAAGTAAAGTGTATTATATGTATATATAGAAGAAGATTATATAAAGACCTGTTTGATATGATTAATGTGAAATTCTTGTTAAATAAAAAAAGATATTTTTGGAAAACGAGAACAGTGTCCCTTCCTCCAATTCAATCTTTTTTTTTTTTTTTTAAGCTTGAAACAAACCCTTTTTCTATGTTATTATAATGGAAATAACGATGAGTTGGTAACTGCACCAATGAACAATCAGTAGTAATGTAGCAAGGTTAATCATATATAATCATGCCATTTGTCTCAGTCCATGACGGGAAGGGAACACAATAGAGAGATGTAGATCTGCAGATGTTATTAACAAAAGACCTGGTCTTTAGTCGGGTGCTGGAGAGACACAGGTGTAGACCCTTCTGTCTGACTTAACTCTGTCTCTCAACCTTGTGAACCTCCACCCTTCACTCCCACATTCCATGATCTCTCATATTCCCGTCCACTCGCCAACACCACTATTGTTCTTCTTCCCTCATTCTGTTTCTCTCTCTCCCCTCCCATAAGATCTTTACGGCCGTGACAGTTAAAACAGCTGTGGCCCCAAAGTGTGCTGGTGCCACAACACTCCCCTGTGTTTTCAAAGTGATTGTCATAAATTAGGCTGGCAGACACTTAGCCGTTTGACCTCTCCAGGGGCCTCTCCAGGACAGTAGCCTCAGTGAGAAGAGTATTCTCTTATTTACTCACTCCACCAGCGCCCTGACATAGGTAAACTTAACCGAGCGATGAGGAACAAGGGTAAAAATCTTTATCACCGCAGTAAATTTTAGGGGGAGTCCAGACAACTAACAGCAACAATTGAACAGTCTGCAGACACTGCAGGGATCCGTGGCTTTGGAAACGTAAGAGGAGAAACCTTGTCGGTGCACAAAACAGACACCCCTCATGAGTGAGTGTTTGGGACTCCAGTTTTCGACAGTCTTGTGGTTGGATGGGTTTACATTTACACAAGTTTCCCTCAGAGCCAGCCCACAGCAGATATGATGCTGTGCTGTTCCTTACATCAGTGGTTCCCAACCCTGGAAAAATCTAAAACATGCAGGACAGGCGTGCCCTGAGGACCAGGGTTGGGAACCACTGCCTTACATCACTAAGCAAAGGTTGAAATCGAATGGGGACTGCATGGGTTAACTTCAACGTTGGGATTCACACAGCGAGAAGAGCTGGACTTGGAAGACGGTTGCGTCGGTTTAGAATGGTGGCCAGCTGGTCGTAGTCTGTTGTTGGACGAAGTCAACAAAACAACAAGACACACGCTGGCTCACAACCAGGCTACTCTTGAGGTGCATTCGGCTCGCCGCACAGGCGAGAAAATTATATTTCATATCCTCCTGCCCTGTGACTGAGTTAAAGCCGCTGTCACTGTGGCAATAACAGTGGAAATAACACTGAAATATTATGAAAAGGATTGGGAGATATCACAGACGGCAGTCTCCGCCAAGCCGGCGCAGGAAACGATTTAAAAGCAAGGATGGTTGAGGGCCACGGGGAGGCTATCTAACGTTGTTTCATTGGTAGCATTTGTAACCTCAGTAGACGTGTGTGTGTGTAATTGGTAAGCCAGAATTCAAACATTAGCAAGAGAGACCAGCTGTTTAGGAGCCATGAGAACAAAATAGGCTGTCCTGATGTTATACTTTAAATCTCATCCTCTCCATGTCTGAGTACTGTTGTGGATCAGATAAAAAAAAATACAAAAAAATGTCATTTTTTACTCCGATACAAAATATTTATATTGCATGTTAATGCTTATCAAGTTTTAGGATTCCTAAATGCTGAAGCCCCTGGCTTTGTGGAAGCCTCGGTGATGGCGTCGAGTGACAGAGTGAGGGAAGGTCAGAAAGGACAGTGGGCTGGCAGGAATCACCGGTCACTGTCAACAACACAGTCAGCGCTGGTGGTCAGGTTCTCCCAGGCCCTCACATGTTGGCCCCCTGCCATGGGAGAGCGGTCAGGGTGTGGTCTCCTCTTCCCGAAAGTGTCCTGTCACATACTCTCACCCACGGCTCTGACAGGGTCCTCCATCTTGTTTTCCTGCTCGGGATTCTCTGGTTTCCTGTCTCTGTCCAGTGCCACCTCCATCTCTCTTTCCCCCCCCCTCTCTTTCTCCCTCTCTCTCTCTCTCTCTCTCTCTCTCTCTCTCTCTCTCTCTCTCTCTCTCTCTCTCTCTCTCTCTCTCTCTCTCTCTCTCTCTCTCTCTCTCTCTCTCTCTCTCTCTCTCTCTCTCTCTCTCTCTCTCTCTCTCTCTCTCTCTCTGTCTTTCTCTCTTTCTCTGTCTTTCTCTCTCTCTCCCTCCCTCTCTCGTTTACTCTCTACTTACCTAGTCACTGTTTAAATATGCTGTGCCCCTATCTATTCATATCTCTTTCGTTCTTACCTCTTTAACATTGGCTCTTTTAAAGGCTTTGAGGTTTGCCTGTGAATTTACAACCTTTCATCACTGCGCGGTGAGGATCTCTCTCTCTCTATCTCCCTGTCTCCCTATCTCTCTTTCTGTTTCTCTCTTTCTCTCTATTTCATACACAGAGCAGTATGGTGTCCCTGCCTGCCGTGAGGCCTCCAGGGAGACACTGTAGAATGTCTCTCATGTTCCGTGTCTGTTTGTTTGTCACTGTTGTTTTGTGCTACTCTCACTCAACGCCTCTCACCTCTCGCCAGCTCAGAGAGCAGAGGGAGCACATTCTGTGCACGTAAGTCATCTCTCTCTGCCTCAATGTCTGTCAGAACTCCTCCCTGCCTGACCTCCGGGAAATATTTCAAAACCCAGAAGAGGGCACACACAGACTCGACTTACCAGTAGTAACTGCAACCAAAAGAACTTCAAAGTTTCAGAGATCTGTGTGTGGGGGAGAGAAGCTCTTATAAAGAAGTGAATGGAGATTCAAAACAAACCATCCCTTTTGAAGCTTAATTCTCAAATGTGTTTTATATTCCTGGCTATTTACAATCGATGCATTCCGGAGCTCTTTGACCTCCACATGCACAAGTGTTATGTGATAAGAGTAGCGGTTCTCGGAGAGATATACCCCTTTTCACTAGCACAGATTACTTCATCAACTATTATACTAACACCTACACTTATGACTCATGCTGGTCCATACATTGAAGAAAAGGTTGATATGTCATTTTTAAAAGGATTTTCTGAGGGCTGGGACATTTGTAAAAGCAACTTCACTTTTCGCTTCTTCCTAATGCCCTTCATAAACAAAACTCATCCTTCGGTTGCGAGAAACCTTCAAAAAGGCCTTGATCAATGTTCCTTAACTGTAGATGAATCACATCAGCTTGAGCAGAATAGCTACTGTCACAGAGACACACCTGGGGATCAAAACACAGAGAGTTTGTTCTCCTATTAGTCTTCTAACCTTGGGGCAGCCCGGAGCTGAATGGTGGGTCACGGCACTGCTAAAACAAATAGCAAGAGATATACAAGGGACACATTTCTCTTTCCTACGGGGCATCCCTAACTTTTATGGGGTTTCCTGATGGATTTTAGTTCAATTTCCAGCTCAGTTTGAACACTGTGTAGCACTGTATCCTCAGAAAAACCTAGTGGTGGTCACGTGGAGTGCTGAGTTGCTCAGTGGAAACAATGGTGGTCCTGCTGTGTTATAAATCTCTTACCTCAAAGGTGGTGGCGATGTGGGTGGGAAAATGTTTGGATTGTCATGCGATCATTAGTCTGGATTTTACGAGTGTTTCAAGTCAACCGGTTCGATCAGATGTGTTCTCTTTGTTGTGCAGACTCCTACCCCAGTACACCAAACAGCAGTAATGCTGTTGCAAATCCACAACTAAATTGTGAGGATATTTTACATTGAAGTGCTTTGGGATTTTATGTGCAGTCTATTCGTTAGATTGCAGAATTGTTCTCACTTTGGCATATTGAGTCTGTCTGTCTTGGTGGTAACTTCATTCATTTTGACATACATTTTTTTTTTATTCAGTAATGTTTGTTCTTACATTTCAGAACTGCTGAATTACAATGGTTCTATGGTATATTGGAGCTTTCATTTTTATAAACTCTAGAATTTGACCAGCAGCCAGACATTTGCACACCAACTCAAAGAAAACTGCCAATTTGTTTGCAAAGTTATTGTTCTGAAGGACTGCAGCAATCCTGTAATGAGGCTCTAAACTCAACTGTTCTTTGTTCATGCACAGCAGGGGTCACTGAAAATGGGAATCTAGGCAGTATTTTACAGCTGACAGAGTAAATGAGCCTTTGCCAAAAACATCAGTTCTGAGCCATATACTTTTCTCATACATCCGAGCTGAAAAAGATTTCAAAAAGGGAGAAATTTAGAAATGCTGGTTTGGCCAACACGCAAAGAGCATTTGAAGATTTTTTAAAATGTTTTTCATAGAACAGAAGACAGCATTCAACGTATGGAAGCCCCTAAGCTATGAGTCCATGTCTGGCATGCATTCATTAGACAGACACACAGCAAGCTTTGGGAAAAATAGACTGCTTTTATTAAGTCACAACAGCCTCAGGACACAAGTCTGAAACATTACAATGGAATGTGCACTTATTAAACATCAAAAATAACCAACAAAGCTGACGACAAAGATGATTTCCAGAAACACTAGGATGTAATTCCATGTTCACATTTATCGAGACACAGCTACTGTAAGCCTTACCAGTCCTTGTCCAGCCTGACAATTAGGGCTTTAAATACTGAATTACAAGGACCTACACAAGAGCAGAGTGCTTTAACTATGTAATATATTACTAGTATTCTTTTGGGAATGTTCAAATAACTTTTTCCCACCAATTTATTAAAATGTAATGTTCTGCTGGTGCTATAGGATGAGATCAAGCATCCCATTCATGTGCACAGTTGAAATGTAACGCATCTGACGCTGGTGTTACAATCAGGATGCTAACTACTGTCAACACAAAGCACTTGCTGTGAAAGATTGTACATTCAGTTGGTAATTTACTAGTTTTAAAGTATTTCTCACTAAATCCTGAAGAATAACACAACCATTCTGTTACCAAACAAAACAACGATTGCTGTGCCTAAACCAACACCTGTGAACATAAAACGGCAGAGTGATTCGTGATAAAGAACTCTTTCTTCATTGTCCATCACTGTCTCGTATGAGTCTTTGCGATTTTTTTCACATCTTCAGTCCCTTTTTCCTTAGGTCCTCTTTGGCCTCCTTTATCTGAGCCTGAAGCTCCTTTGCGGCATCCTCACAGTCATTGAACGTGGCCACCCTATAGCCCAATGTGGCCAGGGAGTAGCAGCCAAACACCACCAGCAGGTAGACGGGCATGGGCCACGCCACCTCCCTGTAGGTCTGAGGGAGCCTCAGGTCCAGGAGGTCGAAGGTCACTAGAGCCCAAGCAGCGCCTAATAGCGATACACCAAACAGCCATTCCAGCAGCTTAGTCATGTTGAGGGAGACGGTGAAGATGCAGGTAAGCACCAGGGAAAGAAAGCCTGGTATCAGATGACAATAAAAGAAGAGTTTTAAGTAAATGTGAGATTCTACGTTTGGACACTGGAACAATTATGTATGTGATGACGAACACGTATTGTCAGCCATCTAACCGGTAAGTTACAGAGCTATCCATTTATAGTAAACTAGATATGAAAATTAGTATTATCAACTATTTGCAATGGAACCACTATTATAGTCTAAACAGTAGGCTCTAATTCAATTGATTAGCTACACATACCGCTAAGCTAGCAAGCTAGGCTTTCAACTACAACTCAAACTCCTGGCCACAGACAGACGAACATTGATATACAACAATTGATATAGCGACAATTGTAAAAAAACAATTGATATATACATACGTGCAGACAAGAACAAAAATGTCTGTCACTATACTCTTAATTCAGTTACTTGCTGCGAGCGTTAGCTTCTTCTAAAGCCAACTCACCACTCCTCACTCAGCGCGCAAATAATTGACGTCAGAGGGAAGTCGTGTAATATGGGACATGTAGTTCTTAGCAAGTGAGCAGCCACACAACAATGGTTGATAGAGACAGAAACATAGACAGAGAAAGGGTGCGAGGTAAAAATAGAACTAAAGGAAACGCAAAACTAATTAAAATCACATTGTATGCAATTGCCGCTGATGTTTTCCCTGCCTGCTGTAATGTGTCAATTTACAATGGCCGCTGGCACAAACATTAACACAAAATTCTAGTTTTAATTGTTTTTCGAACCAACATATGTTCCCACCTCCTAATTTAGAGGTAGCATTTTAATGATTGCCATTAGCCTCCCAAATGGGCAAACAGATGCTGAATCAGACAGTAGTACCACTGTTACAAAAATGTGGGTTAGTATGTGCTATGGGGCACATTTGTTCATTCACAAGGGTGAACTCAAGAGTGTCTGTCAGGCTGCAGCAGGGCACAGCCCTCTTAGAGTGTACTTAGGAACCAAAGAGACATAAACATTGTTCACTTAGCGAGTGCACGAAAGACACTAAAGAGCAACTGAGACATAAACATCATTCACTCCGCAAAAATGGAGCGTTCTTAGGACGTTGGTGTTTATGTTTGTGTGTGTCAGTGTTAATAGAGAGAGTGACGGTGTGCGTGCCTGTGAGGGAACAGGTTGTTACCCATGTTTACAATGTGTGAGAGGGTGTGTATGTTTGACTCTATCTCTGTGTATGCCAGTGTGAATCATTTATTTTATCCAACATTTTTATAGAATATCTGTTTATGTGTGTGCTATCTATTGAGTCTGATTTGCTTGGGTTTGCGTGTTTGTCTGTTAGTGTGTGTGTGTGTGTGTGTCTTTGTGTTCATATCTTTATGTGTATCTAAAGTCCAAGTCTGCCAGTAAGTGTTGATGTGCATGTGTTGCGTGACCGTGAGCTGCGCAATGCGCATGTGAGTCTCAGTGGGAAAGGGCGTGCTGGCGTTTCACAGCGTGTGTCTCTGCCATCTCCTGTTCCTGTACTCAGGAAACCTGGGCTTCAGTGGAGAGAAAAGGGGGGAGGGGGGGCTGGCAGACAAAACACAACAGCCTGAGACAGGGAAGGGGAGCGAGGGGACACAAGCTGTGAGAGGGGCAGGGAGGGGGAGAGAGGCCGCAGGGGAACACCTTAGAGGGGCAGAGAGGCTGAGAGAGAGGCTTGGGAGGGGAGAGAGGGTGAAGAGGGGAGAGTTTGTGATTGAAAAGCAGGGAAGGATTTACTCCCTCCAGTTAAGAGAGAGAGAAGGGCCGAGAGGTAGAGAAGGAGGCAGGGGAGCAAGGGGAACCCAGAGGCGAGAGGTTGAGAGAGATGAGGTTTTAGAGTAGGGGGTTTGCAGGTGCAAGCTGAACAATTGATGACCTTAATGGTGCATTAAATCCAGATGTTGATCCAGACTTTTCTTCAATCACCCAACACCTCCGACCGCCACCCAGCACACAGAGGCCCCAATTCCCACATCTTGTAGTGACAGAGTGTAAAGATAGATGGACTTGATAAATGAAGAGAGAAAAAGAGAGAGAGAAGCAATGAGAGAAAAGGGAGGAAGACAAAAGTAAGTGGGAATAGGTAGAACAGGGTAATAGAGAGAGAGAGAAGAGAGAGAGAGAGAGAGAGAGGGAGAAGAGAAAAGGAACAAGAAAGGTAAGTATAAAGAAAGGAAGACAAAATAACTTGGGAGAGTGAACCAGAGAGAAAATGAACAAGAAAGAAAATGAAAGCTGTAGATAGGTAGAAAGATACACCAGTGATAAAACCGGGAGTAACTGTACTCCCAGAGAGAGAAGATAAGAGACAGAGATAAAACAGGAAACCCAGTTCTGGCGACGTGTTTGGACCATGTTTCTGTGGCTAGGTCAATATTAGTCAACTGAACGATCTAGATAAGAGATTGTTCTAGAAAAAAAAGATTGGGTTTTGTTTGACCAAGAGGAATGTTAGCATGAATACCTTACCAGATTCTACCCAGTATAGAAAGAGACAGTGAGATGGCAGGAGAAACTAAAATAAAGAGAGTATAACATGGAAAGAGAAAACAGAAAGAAAGAGATGAGAGAGAGAGACAGAGAGCGAGAGAGCGAGAGAGAGCAGAGTGTGTACAGCAAGAAAATGACCCAGCCAGGGTAACAATAGAGCTTGGGCTGACAAACAGGAACCCTCTGTTTCCTCAGTGGTGGACCTCAGTCATCAGCTACGCAGCAGTAAGATGTGTGTGCCCAGGGTAAGAGAGGGCACAGCTTGTGCCCTTAGCATGTATAGCTATGTCGGTGATACTGTACACCTACAGACATTTATTTGCTGGGTGGGCAAAAAGCTAAAGCCATTTTCGGGGGGAACAAACTGAAGTCAGAAGCTTTCAGGCAACCAGGACATTTGTTCTCGAACCACCTCCACAACTCATGTTCCGGGGTCAGAGTGTGGCCAAGTGTGACCTGTGGAAACCAGATGACCCTCATCCTGGCGGTGGTGGCTGTTGCCTGCGTTGGAAAACACACCTGTTTCTGTTACTGCTGTGACGGAAGGACATAACAGAGGGGGTTGCAGTGACAGACAGAGGAAAAGAAGGATGGGCTTGGCTTGCCCTTCCTGTACCCTCCTCACCATACTGTCCCATGCATCGCATCACTATGTTGCCTCTGTTTGTCTCAGTGAACTGCTGTTTGCTGACCTTAATAGCTGTCATTACAGATTAACGTCTATGGTGTATCATTTCTTTTCAGTGTGTGTGTGTGTGTGTATGTGTACGAGTGCAAACGTTTGTGTGTGTGGGCCTGTTTGTGTGTATGTGTGCCAATGTGAGCGTTTGTGAGCACATGTGGGTGTGTGGGTGTGTGTTTGTGTGTGCGTCCTCTCCAAACGCATCCATCAACCCCCGGCCCCTGTGTTCTGATCAGATCTGCTCCTGTCAGTGGAGCAGCATCCATGCGTAAGGTGGCCTCCTCCCTGGAGCGGCCGCCACGTCCTCCAGTGTCATCGCTATTGACGCTTGAGCTAATTGGCACATGCTAAGCTAGCCTGCGGCTCTGTTAAATTAGTCTGCGCTGCTTCCCCGCAGCCAGAACGCTGCACGGGACCAAGGGCCACATTGCTTTCAAAGCTGCAATGTGGGTCATTTGTCTATGCCCGTCACGTGCCTGTTGAGGTCTAGACCAGATCCAAGTCATCTGATTCGCTCTTCTGATACTGGGGATAGTCTGGGGGGGGGAGGGGGGGAGGAATGGTTCTCTTAGGAATGTTTTACGTAGAGTTCTTTTTCTATAGTCTGTGTTTACGGTCAGGATTGATGAGAGGTTATTGTTGATGAGGGGATATTAGTTATGGGGATGAACACCGAGCATAGTGACCTGGTAATTGACATCCTCATTCCCGATGGCCTCTTGTCCTGATTCCATGACATTGATCACCACAAAGAGATCATTGGATATCGACATCTGTCATTCATATAATGAGGTGATCTCATTATACTAATGGAATTGAGACGTACTTTTAGAAAAACGAATATGCAAACACAAAGTACAACCAAAAACGAATTACAGTAATGACAGGGTTAAACGAGTTATTTGCATATTATATTACAGCAAATGTATGTAGCTGTGCTCTTTAACTGCTTCTCATTATGTGGACAATGGCTTGTCTATGCTAATTAGGTTAGAAATACAAGGGTAATGGCCACTTCAAGGTCGCTCCAAGTTAATCTCTAATTCAATCATCTATGACGTGCTTTGGAATCTGGATATCAAAATGTAATTGAAGCTGCTAAGGTACATTAAACAAATCATATCAAAGTATGACATGGTTTGTAAGGATGGAAAAAGTACGGACAAAGACTGTATGTTTGATTATATGCACATAAAATGCTTATGAAACATAAAATGTATGTTGAACAAAACTGTATAACTTAAAAGATGGACAGTGAGGAATACCTTTCCATAAATGGAATGACTACAGGCTGTCATTGAGGCTATAACATTCACATTAAAGGTCATGAGTAGTGGATTACAGTGCTCGGTGGCTGAGTAAAGCTGATTGCTGTTGACCCAGACAGACGTGTCTGTCAGGCTCTGTAGATGAAGTTGATTGGACGTGACGTCTGGACTCTCTCGACCTGTCGATTTCTTAGCTTGGACATAGGGGATATTGTCCTGTTCCTGCCCCACCCCCCATTGACCCCTCAGAAATCTGACCCATGGACTGCTGTCTCCCTCAGGCACCTGTCAACCTTTGACCTCTCCAACCTGGAGTGTTGGAAGGGGGGGGCAAGTGTTGACATGGTAACAGATAGGTCTAAGAGTTCCAGACTCTTAAGAGACAGTGACTGTTTTTCTCTTTACCCAGATCAACTGTTTTTAACCCGCCCTGCCCCACCTCACTTTTTCCCTGAGTGTGTCCCCCCCCCCCTCTGTCTACCTGAAACTGATGCTATCGCCCATACTCTCTCTGTCATTCTCTCTCTCTCCCTTTCTTTCTTTTGTTTTCTCTCTGTCTTTCCCTCTCCCACTCCTTTCTTTTTCACTCTCGTCTTGCTCTATCCATCTCTCTGCGTGTCCCCCTGTAGTTAGCACACAGAGGGCTGTGATGTATGCACAGCTGGTTTTGACAGAGTGCTCCGGGAAACATGTGTGGTTTACGAATCTCCTGTTGACATTCTGATCCGCCTTGGCTTTCGCTTTTCAGGGAACAGGAATTTTAACAGCTCCGGTGACGCTCGAGGTTCCAAGTCAGCACGTTTGACCAGCGCGAAAAAACGAGTTCTAAAAATGTACCGCAGCCCGCCGGGCCTGTCGTATAGATCGGGTTCATATTGTACAAGCTCAACTGAAAGTGTGTTTCCATCGTCAGACCCACACCCACTCCCCTCAGCATGCGTTACTATTAACACTATATCATTGCTCTCTCCAGTCCCAACACTGGTCCGTGCTGGGCTGGGGAAAGAATAACATCCTACTGGTTTTGAATTATCTACAAAGCGTAAAAAAAATGTAAAGTCATACCAACCTCACAGTCACACCCAAGAGCCAAAGGCTACAACATGTGGTTTGATTTCCAGTTTGGGAGCAGACTTCAAGCTCGATCTTTGACAGTTTTACCGATTTTTTTCCACACCATGCGATTAAAATGGAAATCTTGATATGAAATCAAACTTTTGCGGTCCCCTGGTCTACTACATATTGTAAAGTAGTCTGTGATACCCCAGATGACACAATATTATTAAGGTGAAAACAGATGGGTGGCCTTGTAACGATGCAGCACACTTACATTAGAGCAGTGTCTTATTAGTTATTCTGTCTTCTCATATAATCATATGATGACATTTGTGTGATGGCAATTGAAACAGTCTTGAGACAAGGCAAACGGATATGCCTTTGTTTTGTAAATGGTAATAGACTTATCCAGCTCCACTCCTCCCACCCTGTCCCCCCTCCCATCCTGTGCCTCATACAGCAGGCTTCATATGGAGCTTTTCTAGTATTACTGCCACCCTTCGTTTACTGCAACAAGGAGAGACGTCCCCTTCATGTCTCCCTCAATCCTCTTACCAAACATTTAGCTGATTGATTCTCTCCTCTCCCTGCTGTTTCTGTTTAGCTTATCAATTTGGTAAAGGCCCAGGGTGCTCAGGCAGCAGTGTGGATAGCCAGGAGAACCATCAAGGGTTAATGCTTTCACCTTCCTCCGCAGGCAGCTCTTTGTATGTGAATCACTCCAATTCAAGTTGAGAAGAGATGAGACTTAAGTCATACGGTACCGTAACAATGGCATTGTAGGTATTGGGAAAATGATGTATGTCCAAGTAGCTGGGGCTGTCTGAGGTTTACATATGTGGCTTTGTGGAACTGTGAGTGTACAGTATTGAGATTGGGTTGAGAAATGAGTTTGCATTGGAATCAAATATAAAGGAGAATGTGAATATCAAGTATTGCAGCTTGCTCTATGTAACAGTTATGATTTATATATATAATTATGTATTTAGAGAGACTTATTGTTGTCTCTGTTTTGTTAGCCACTTCTGTAGACACAAGAAAACCTGGTAGAGTAGTTTCTCAAGGACAAACCCTTCAGTAACTCTAAATCCTCTCAGGCTCTGAGAGAACTCTCTGCAGCACACACTGGGTGTGTTCCTACAAGTGGAACAGCTTGTCAATAGCGTATCTGGCAAGATAAATGAAGTGTGTTCAGTCCTTTCTGAACATCTTGTGTTTGTCTAAGGCCTACACAGGCTGGCAGGCAGGCAGACAGGCAGCGGGACAGACAGACAGACAGACAGGCAGACAGGCAGCGGGACAGGCAGACAGACAGACAGGCAGCGGGACAGGCAGACAGACAGACAGACAGGCAGGCAGCGGGACAGGCAGACAGACAGACAGGCAGCGGGACAGGCAGACAGACAGACAGACAGACAGACAGACAGACAGACAGACAGACAGACAGACAGACAGACAGACAGGCAGATAGATTCTATGGCCCAGCAGATGGTACCATCACAGCAGGACTTACAGTGTCTGCCGCGACTGTCATCAGATAAGTTCAAATGACTTATTTTATTTCCCCTGCCAATAGCGATGATGATGAGGAAGATTAAGTATGGGTAATTCCCGCAAGGTATTTAAGAGAAGGCCCATGCTGTGTTTAATGCTGAGTGGAAGGATTACGTGGTCCCATACATGTGGTGTTGTGGCTGCATACCTCCACCCAGCCTAAACCCAATCTGTTACAGATTTAGACCAAAAAAGGAGACTAGCAGTAAGAGAGAAAAATGAGAGAGAGATGGGGGGAGAGGTGAATAAAACACGTTCCACTCCCCATATCACAGGAGATAACAGCGATAAAGCCATGGAAGGAGGAATATGTTTTATCTAAAGTCTAAGGACGTCACACAGACCTTCCCCTGGGCTTGGGCTGTGGCTTTTTTTTCTTTACCTTTTTTTTGTTCGTTTTATTTTCCCTTCGTTTCTGAGGCAAACCCAGCCACCCTTCTGGGTTCCCCTGAATATGGGGCCAATTAAATACATATGTGGATTTTCATATCCACGCTCGTAAAAACTGTAGCGATTTACATTACATCTACATATGGAATGCTGAACATAGTCACATGTGTGGTGTTAATGTCAATATCAATAACAGATGCAGATCATACTTTACAAATCCTATTTCATTTTCCACAGTTTGTTTTCAAAATGTGTATTTCACTGCTGCCCCCTTGTGGTGACAATGTGCTATGGTCTGACCAAGCCATGCCACTTGACCTGTGGCAAAACGGGGAGGACATCTTGTCACTTAAAAGAATTTGCCTTTATTTAACTTTCAAGTCATCAATCCTTTTTGTTTTGCAAACATTCTGCCAGCAGGTGAATTCAAGCTAATAATAACAAGCACAGCTCATGAACTTATAATCAAGACAGCTGAAATGAATTAAAAAATATTCTTTGTGTACGCCAAAGCAATCATTAACATCAGCCAACAGGTATAAGTATGATTATCAGTATCATGTGCAGCTACAGGCACATGTGCACTCACTCTCTCTCTCTCTCATGTGTACACATGTGCGCCCGCGCTCACACACACCATCAATTCAACCGTGGACAGAGAATAACAGCAATGCATAAACACACTAACAAGCAATGTTATTAGCGTGGCTTTAGAGGTTCAGCAAGGATTACTAATTCCAATATTGCCTCATATTATGCCTCTGATCTACCTCCAATGCTACTCAGTTACATCCTTGTGTACAATACAATATATAGATATTGGTTACTTTGGTTGGGATGCTCAGGGGGGTGAAGGTGAGGAAGAGTTCACTAACAGTCCAGACATTTTTCATTTCAAGAGCATCAGTGAAAACCAGCACAGAGTGGGCAGGCCCTGCTTCATGGAAGTATCAAAAAACACGGACACTGAACAAGGTCCTGAAGTGAACCTGCTGTTCTACATCTCTCACATAAGGCATATATACATATCGTATACACTATAAATGTATACAATAACACGTATTAAATAGAGCAAGCGTCAAAGATATAATAACACATTAACTAGTTATGTGTAATTTGCAAGCCCCTACATTAGCATTTTATTATTACTGGGCAAAAAGATGTGAACTAAAAATGTAACAAAACTGAATTACATTTGCATATTGGTTGCAATAAAAACTATTTTTCTTATACAAATTAAATACAAAACAAAATCTCTGAGGTGTCTAACTTTTTGCTGTAGCTGACTAAATAGTTTGCGATTAATTTTGCATTCAATCACCTCAGATTATTTATTCATTTTAGTGACTCGGGATTGGATGGTAACCCTCCTGACCGGTGTCGGATCTGCGTTCCGATTGGCCACCAGCTCTTGTAATTGCAGAGCCCCTCCACCAATGAAACAGAAAGCTGGACAAACCGGGCCGGAGCAATCCACAGGCCCATCCCACAGAGGGCGGAGTGAGTGGGCATCGTAGAAAGTGACACGCCCCTTCTCGAAGTCAAGGCACACCCCGAGCCTGGGGGGCAGGGGGTAGGTGAGCCCGCCGGGAGAGGAGGGGCTGTTGCCATTGGTAACAGGGTCGCGGGTACCGTTGGCATGGTGATGATTAGAGTGCTGGGGCAGGTAAATCTTCCCCATACCCATGGTGAGGAAGGAGAAGGGAGGAGGGGAGTCCAGGGCGTCCTCTGCCCCACTGTCATGGCCGCTGTCTGGGTCATAGCTACGGGGATAGAAAGGAACACTATTAAACGTACTCTCTCCTAATGTTTTCTTCTAATATTGTTTCTGCGGGTGTCATGATATGGGATGTTCCTCAGTGGAACTCACCGAGGACTGGCCATGTCTTGGGGAAGGTGGAACCACTCCTGGAGTTTGGCCTCCAGGCCAACCCCCACCTATACCACACATACAGAGGCCCTTTACATCTATAAGGTATGTGGCATATTATATACCTTAGAATCCTAACCCCCAATCCACTTACTCAATATCTGAGAGCACAATATCTGACCCTCCAGGTTAGAACATTTTTCTTCCACTAATTTATATTTGTTTGAAACAAACAGCAGAGGGAATACAGAAAACCAAACAAAAAAGGCATCCCATAATCCTCCTCTCCCATTAGTTTTACTTGCCTTGACGAGGTAAGACCCAGGCTCCACTGAGCATGCCCAGTAGTGGCGACCCTGCGTTATGGCCACGTCCCCCACCAGGAGGTCAGCGGTCAGGTGACAGGAAGTGAGGGCGCGGTCAGCGGCCTGGAGCAGGGAGAGTCCGGGGACGCTCCGGGCGCCGCGCTGCTCCTTGCTAACCACCAGCCGGTCGGCATGGAGACCCCAGCGAGAGTCCAGGTAGAAGTTTAGCACTGAGTGAGGCAAGAGGAAGCATGGAAGAGAGGAGGGAAGGGAGGGAGGAGTGTGTTTGCAGGAAAGAAGCGAGAGGGGATTGATAGGGTAGACGGAGGGTCCGTTTGGGTGGACGGGTGCAGGAGGAGAGGGAGAACGTAGAGGGAGCAGTGTGTTGGCAGGTAAGAGATGGAGAGAGAGGGGGGATGGAAAACAGGTGCAAGAGGAGTGAAAGAAGGACACAGAAGAGGGAAACAGAGGAAGAGTAGTAAGGAAGGGGAGAATAATAAGGACAATAGGAAACAACTGAGAGAGAGAGAGACGAAGAGAGACAGAGAGAGACGGAGAGAGAAAGACAGAAAAAGACCGAGACAGAGACAGAGAGAGACAGAGAGAGACAGAGAGAGACAGAGAGGGAGACAGAGAGAGACAGAGAGAGACAGAGAGGGAGACAGAGAGAGAAGAAGAAGAATATCAGAGAGCAGACATGCACAACCTCAGAAGAAAAGGGGAGGAGTTCAGGGAACAAGGACTGAAGGAGCCGAACTTTATCGACACACTGAAAAGCTGACAGACTCAAAGCAGAAGGTGGAACTCTAGGGAGAAACTCAAGAGGAACCATCAGATAAGGAGTCAGATTACAGGAAGCTAGTCCAGGGGGAGACACGAGGATGCACCACTGACCACTCAAGACTTCACTAGACCAATAACCTGGATCTCAACCACAATCCGTTTGTTAAGCCTTGGGTCTTAACAAACAGCAAACCTCAGCAGTTCATTGACCGATCTTGTTATTGGAGAGATAAAGAGAAAACGAGGGAGAGGGAGTGAGCGAGGGTGACGGGTTAGGATACATGGCGATGCATAGCAAAGTAGATGGAAACAAAGGGTAGAGATGCAGAGTATCAAAATATATGAATGCACATCCTTACGCAGAGATGGAGTTGCCGACATATCGAGGGAAAGGATAGAAAGTGGAAGAGAATGGGTGAAGGGTGGAAGGATGAGGGGATGGGAGAGAGGCGGAGAGCTGACATATTGAAACACGGAGGTAAGGTCATGAGAATGGGGTGGGAGAAGAGAGACATGGAAGAGAGAGACAGATGGAAACAGGAAGAAAAAAGAGAATGAATTATTTAGCGGCGCGTTCGGGTGCTCCCACTGAGTGAAGTTACACCAAGCTTTAGATGTAAGCTTTACCAACCATCACATTGTGTGTGTGTGTGTGTGTGTGTGTGCGTGTAGCATTCTTACCTGGTGCGGGCGGTGTGTGTAGGTACACCTCCTCACTGTACTCCCCAAAGCCTGCCTTGTTGCAGCCTCTCACCCTCAGCACATACACGCTGTCCATCTCCAGCCTGTCAATCACAGCACTCGTCCCGCCCACTTCCTCCAGGCGCTGCCAGCCCCAGCGGGCAGCAGCCAATCCCCCCCGCACCCCACCCCTGGCCCCGCCCCCCGGCACCACCCCCCGGCGGCGATACTCCACGGAGAAGTGCCAGGCAGGGGCGGACTCCTGGGGAAGCCGCCAGCACAGGAACAGCTGGTCGTAGGCCAGCGTGCGCTGGGTGTCGATCACTGGAGCCAGCGGGGCTGGTGAGAAATTGAGTCACAGGTGTCAGTCAGACGGCAAACACGTTGGCAGGACTGACGACCCAGACTGACATTGAATCATGTGTCTAGCTCAGGGTGGAAGAAGAGAAGAAGTTTAATGGCCTCGGGATTTGCATAGAGAGGCGCATGGTAACTTTAGGGGTGCAGAGGCATGGAGGAGGGCTCCTTTGTCTTTCATAAGCGATGGAAAGGAATCAGAGTCCTACTGCACCCTGTGGGAGGCGACAGGCAACACAGACCCACAAGCAAAGCTGCAGGGGCTGCCTTTAGAAAGTCAGATACCTTTACATGTCCATGTGGAACACACTATCAGCCAGGCAGAGCGGACCAGTTTCCTCACTCGTCAAGAGTTATTTGTTTTACAGGGGCCATCTTGGTATGACTTCATTTTTTTTGCCAATCAAGGCCTTTTTCAGTATGAGCTGGTTCCTTGGAATGCACTATTCCTCCGACACTCCACTATGACTTGCCTCCATACACCACCTATGGTAACTAAGCAGCAATACAATACTGTTTATAGCTATTCACACTAATCTCCGTAACTCCCCTACTTAATCAATTAGAGACTACCGAAGCACTAATCGTATTACAACACACCATGCCATTATACAAAATGACTGTCCTCTGTTTTCTTGTACTCTTCCCCACTCTTGCCACCACCAGCCCTCCCCCTCTCCCCCGCTCCCCCTCTCCTCCCCCTCCTGGTCTCTCACCCTGGGTAAACTGCAGCTCTTTGAGCAGTTTGAGCTCCTTGGAGACGTCCAGCTGGAAGTGTCTGAAGGAAGGATCAGCAACCAGAGAAAAACACTGCATCCCCTCGATGGACTTTGATAACCTGAGGTAAACACAACACGCGCACACACACACACACACACACATGTGCACATGGACACAATGGATACCCACAAACATTGATACATTGGACACACACAGAAACATAACAGAGAAAACGGTTATTTAAGGATATTTGACACAGAGATTATAGAGTTGCAGCGCAGTAATTGAATTTGCATTCAGCAGATAACCAAGACACACCACTGCCACATCATTGTACATACGTCAACATGTACTAATCTACTGATTCTTCCTCCTCAGACACTAACAGTATTCCACATAATTCCTGGTCTTCAACGAGCACAGTTACATATATATCTAGTGCCCTCTTGTGGTAAACATGTCGCCATTACAGAAGCAATCATCAACACTGAAACTAGGGGTGAAGACAAACAGAACAAACTGAAAAGAGGCAAGAGCAGAGGTGGATAGAAGGAGTGGTTCATGGGGGGGAGGGTTAGAAAAAGCTAAGTAGAAATAGCAAATAACTGCTGTGGGGACAAAGGAGGATTCTGAGAGGTGTGGACAAAGTCGTCAAACCTGTTGTGAGTCTGGCGAGCGGCCTGAACGAAACAGGATGGGTCCGTCTCCTTCAGAAGCTCTTGAGAGAACGCCATGAGCCCCGCGTTCTCCATCAGGCTCCGCCTCTCATCCACCTGGCCCGCCAAAGCTTCACCCCTCCTCTGCCGCGCCCCCTCCAGGGCCTGGGCCAATGAGGCGTGGCGTTCCGCCAGTGCAGCTGTCAGGTCCTTGACGCTCTGAGTGAGCTGCTCACGGGCGGAAACGCTGTTCACCTGGATACGCAGACATGGGAGTCAGGAAGAGGTCAATGTTTTAATACCAAGACTGCAGGAGCAAATCCACTTTGTTTCCCCTTTAGGTTTTTTTTTTTTAAAGAAAAGTACATTGGTATGGGTTGAATACAGCTCAATCAATACTCTGTCAGGGGCTTCTACCAATATGTTGTAAAAAAAAAATATATATATATTAGAGGGAGATGGGAGAAATATTGGAACTTCCAGGCATGTTGGTGTTGCCATGGGATCAATAATGCTGAAGAGGGAGGTTAAGCCAATCCTAAACCCTCTCTGCTGTGGCCTCCCTAACAGAGTGTGTCTCTCTGACTGCAGCATTGGTCACCTCCATCTGAGTGGTGGCACTCTCCAGCTGGGTGATCTGGGCCAGCACTGTCTCCTGGTTGGCCAGAATGTAGTTCATCTCCTTGGTAATCTTATCCTTAAAAAAAAAAAAAAGATAAACATTAGCAAACAACAACAAATAGAGGACGAGACTTTAATCTGAATGCACATTAGTGAGTTTTAGCCTACATTTGAACCAGACCCCCTCACTGGGTCATTTTAACTCCAAGTTAAGTCCTGTCCTGCAGGACTTGATTGTGACATGCAGATTTACACCATCAAACATGTCAGGACCGCTTCCCTTCCATATCATCCTCTAAAACCAACATAAATACTGAACAGAACTAAAATGGCCGATTAGCAGATACTTGCATGTACCCTACGTGTTCAGTTTGAGTGTCCATGTACAGACGACACAATCCCACTATCGCCTACCTCCATTCGCTCAACTAGCCAGCTAGCCAGCTAGCCAGAGGTTTCCCTGATGCCCACCTTGAGTGTCTGGTAGGCCTGGGCGACAGGCATGACCTTGTGTCCTGCGTGGGCACGGCGCAGCTTGCAGAGCGGGCAGAGCAGGCGCTGGCAGGACTTACAGTAGAACTGGAGACGCTCCTGGTCGTGCTCAGGGCAAGTCAGAACCTGAAGGCACCAGAAGAGAGGGAGGGAAAGAGGACAGTTGAGATTACAATGGATGGATAAGAAGGATCGTAAGTAGTGTTTGTGACTTTTTTTTTTTTTTTGTATCTTTTAACAAGACGAGAAATTCATGGCTTTGTGACACAGGGCCATTCTACTCCCCCCTTTCCCTATTGGACAGGACCTTCCTTCCCCGTACCCAACCCCCAACTCCCTGCCTGCCAGCCCTTCCCAGCAGGCCTCACCTTGGGCCTGAAGTTGAGAGTGGGCTGGACGTGTTCGTGCTGGGCCCGGGGCGTCCCCCAGGGGTGGTATAGCTTGAAGCACTCGTTACAGAAGCTAGCCCTGCAGTCAGCACAGCCCTTAGTGGCCTCTAGGGCCTGGGGCGGCTTGCAGAACTGACACATCACTGCTACACTGCCCAGACTGACCGTGTGTCTGTACCTGAGAGAATAGAGGGAGAGGGAGAGGGAGAGGGAGAGGGAGAGGGAGAGGGAGAGGGAGAGGGAGAGGGAGAGGGAGAGGGAGAGGGAGAGGGAGAGGGAGAGGGAGAGGGAGTCAGCATGAAGCGGTTACATGTACACCATCTACAGTGGGAGCAGATGTAGCTGTTACTGTGTCGAGTGTGGATGCACTGTCTGCTCAGCTGCAGAGTCAGTGTGCGCTCTCTGCTGAAGCTCAGCTCCATGCTGAATCATGGGAGTCAGCATTTGGACAGATTCCCTCACCTGCTGCTCAAAAGGCTAACGCTGCTGCTAATTAAAATGTAACTACCCTGTAGCACAAGAGGAAATAGCACAGCATGGCATGAAGCACACACACACACACAGAGTTGCAGATGAGATACTGTGTCATATTGTGTGTGTGTGTCTCTTTGTGTGTGTGCCTGCTAGAGTCTGTATATATCTCTGTGTGTGTATACATGTGTGTACCTACTAGTGTATGTGTGTGTGTGTGTACATACATTTAGTCATTTAGCAGACGCTCCTATCCAGAGCGACTTACAGTAAGTACAGGGACATTCCCCCCCCCGAGGCAAGTAGGGTGAAGTGCCTTGCCCAAGGACACAACGTCATTTGGCACAGCCGGGAATCGAACCAGCGACCTTCTGATTACTAGTCCGATTCCTTAACCACCCAGCCATCTGACTCATCTCTGTGTACCTCTCCACTATTCTCTCCAGGGTGAGGTTGCGCAGGCAGTCCGTCAGGCCCTTCTCCCCCAGCTCCACGTCTCTCCCACAGGGGATGCAGGGAAACATCATGACCAGGGGAGGACCCTCCTTACGCCGCCGCCCAGGATACGTCCCATACCCTGGAGACCAGCAGACAAACATGGAGGAGCAGGATGAGGGGAGAGAGAGAGGCAAAGGACAACGATAATAGTATTCAAAGCACATCCTCAGACAAGGCAGGGCATATTGATTGTCAATGGACAGTGACAATGAAAAAAGGACTTTGTAAGCAAATTAGATTAGAATAGCACTGTCATAACCATAACACTCGGTCATTTGATCACTAATATGATATGAAAGTGGTGCAAAGACTGTTGCACTTGTTGGCCGGTTGGCGTAGATACAGAACACACTCGATAAACTTGACTTTTCAACTTCGATACAAAACAAAGAAGAAGAAAAAACGATACAAAACCCACCAGCTCGCAGAACGCGATCGATGGGCCTCTGCTCTGCCTTGGGCATGGGCCTGCGTGCCTGGCGAGGGGAGCGGGTGTTGGGCGTGGAGGCAGGTGAGTTTGGCTCTGGAGGCAGCTCGGGGGGAGGGTAGCCATTTTGAACCAAGACCTCGGAGGCACACATCAGGCAGACACTGTGTTGACATGGCAGCACCACGGGCTGCTTCACAATCTCCTTACACACGGGGCAGTGCAGCTCTCTCTCCATACTCTTCACATTCGACTAGAGAAGAAAGGGGAAGAGACGGAGAGGGGCGGAGAGTGGAGGGGGGGGAGATGGGGAGGGGGAAAGGAGAGTAGAGTGAAGCGGTGGTGTGGCGTGGCGTGGTGTGGTGTGGTAGGGCAGAAGAAGAAGCAGAGGAGAGGAAGACGAGGAGAATGAACCAAGATCCCAAACAGCAGAGCGAGAGTTTGTCCAAACTGCCGACACATCATCTATCTCCATCTAAGACTTGAAAGAGGGAGCGAGACGCAGTCAGAGAGGTTGAGGGTGGGGCGTGGGGGGGCAGGTACGTGTGCAGAGAAGACGGGGATTTCTCCTTCTACATGTGAACACACAATGACCGACGATAGGACTTTATAAATAGAAGTCCCTGATGGAGCATCAGGGGCCATCTCGTTAAATATTAATTTGAGATAGACGTTAATTATTTAATTTCTCCACAGGCCTGCATGGGCTGTGTGCTCTGTGCCCCGCCCCCTCCCCCACATGGGCTGTGGGCTCTGTGCCCCGCCCCCTCCCCCACATGGGCTGTGGGCTCTGTCCATTCAAGAACATCCACATGCTGACATCAGTATACAGTTGGATGCAATGCTAGAACGAGATTTACAAGAGTTTATCTATTTGAATAAAAGGATGAATGAATCGAGAAACCATACACAAACCACATACAGTCCACAAGGACAGACAGTCAGGTCACCGCCTGGATCTACCGCCTGGGCGGCTGCCCTTGACAGAGGACTCATGGTAGGCTCTGGAAAACGCACTGAGACCTCAAAGTGTTGCATCTCTCTTGTGCTACAGTCTCCAAAAATAGCTTCCTTTCAAGGGGATTATAGCAGCATGTTAGCCTACGTGTGATAAATGTTGGTCACCCTGCACTGACTCTACTCTCTCTTATGCATGAAAATGGATCACAAACTGATGACCAGCTCCCATGCCCACAAGTAGGCACGCAAACATATATGCAGGCAAACACACGTACACACACATCATTCAATCAACCAGATTACACAGAAAACCACTTAAGAAATGTCCTTTCGCAGGACTGCACTGATCTAGGAAGGAGCAACAGAAGATGAGAAACATGAATTGTTTTTGTCAGAATAAGACCTTTCAATTTTAATTAGATTAGCAATACGACATGATTTTCACTTCATACAGCTATTAGCTAGTAGTACACCACAAGTGCAAACGTGGCACACGTTTGAGAACAAGCATGGCGTTCCCATACAATGCATGCATTAAGGAAGACATACACAACACATAAACATACTCCTCGCTGAAAAAAACCTTTCTGTGTCATTCACCAATGTCAACTCAGGCCTGCCCTATTTTATCTAGCTAAATGAGCATGCAATTGGGAAAAATTAAGAACCGTTTTGCTTCTAAAGATTCCCTTTTTTAAATAACATCAGAGTAAACTGCTATTAGACGTGTGTCACCGGCGAGGTTGACAGAACACGCGCTGCGACATCCTACCTTCACCTGGATTCTAGGCGCCATGATAGGATGAGCGGAATGAATTCCTCCTCCTTACAATCTGAGCGCTGGGTTGGTTCTACACCCAGTGGTTTTTGATAGTAAGGAAGTGAGGGTTACGGAACGAGAAAGACGTTCCCATCCCAAACAGTTTTATGAGAAACATTTTAAGAACCTTCATGTGGAGGATTCATGTAATTTTATCAATTTGCATCGCTGTTGTCACCATTAAAGGAGATTGTGAAGCGCTCTTTGTTTGCACATATTGCTCTTTAGGATGTTTGTAGTTTAAAACCATTGTCCTATTTTCATATAACTGTAACATGTCGTGAACGTATTTATATCCGTATTTGTAACGCATTTGTATTCCCCTTTCCATGCAACGCACAATTTCCGCGTGTCTGTATCCCGTGTCCATGGCAACGAGCATCCTTCCACGTCCCATGAGCTCTGACATACAGTGCAGTGTAAGTGTTCATGCTGCTGCACCGCTTATTTTAGTATAGTGCAGTATGTTAGCACACTATGGGTGTACACCATACAACTCCGTATTTTATATCTCCTTTTTTGTCATGTGCTATCTTTTTATTTCTTGTAACATAATACGGTCCCAGAGATAGGCTATTAGTCCTACATGACGTGTCAATAGCATTGTCTACATAAAGATAAAAGCTTAAATAGAAAAATACACACTGGTAGCACCGATGCAAGGCCCATGCAAACCTATAGATGTAAGGTATAATGTACAAGCCATGCATACTACAAGTGGGTCTGGCAAGTGGATTGTGGGGGTTCATGGTAGGTTTGCCTCTCACCAATGTAGGCCTGTGTTAAAACATGCTCTGAATCTATCGGCTAGGCTACCGTCACAGCACGTTACTCACACTAATACGAACCAGTGCGTCCATCCTTGAGAATTTTCGAGTCCGACTTCGATGAATTACACCGTCAACGACAGAGGTATCCGTGTATGATACCTAACATAATATTTCCAGAAGTGAACCTCTCAATGGTTATATGTTCATCCAAGTATGATGTAAGATGAAAGCATAAGCATTACGCCTGTCTGTGCGTAATTGTTGTTTGGAGCTTTGTAAAACGCATAGACCTATTAATAAAATATTATTTGAAAACAGTAAAAACGAGAAATCTTCTCTCCTTTACTATCATCAAAAGGTCTTCGATTCCTGACTGATAATGTTATCTGCTCCTTGTCCTGATATCCCCCAATCCTTCAGATATCGAATCACGCTCGACTAAAATGATGCCTACCCCTGTACTCAGGTTGTGAGCTGCACGTACATGCCCACTGATGGTGTGTCCCACTGAGCATGCGTGATCCATCTTGACGTAAAGAATGGCCTGAAAAAGTAAAAATACTTACCACACACACACACACACATCTCTGATTCCTGCAGTGTGGATGTCCTGCAGTCCCCGTCGAACGGTATCACATAGCCAAATTAAATTAAGTTGTATCTGACAGATATCTTTGTAATTGTATATCAAAGACGGAATTATACCAACGGTATCTTTAAAGTAAGAAAACATTTAATTCGTTATCATTTAAACTAGAAATGAATAACAATGAGACTGAAACAAGCTTTTCTTTTGTATTGTTATTTATTTAAACATTTTGGCAAATTAAGAATAGCTAAACATTAAAAGTGGGTCTTAACATAGCCACTGTCTATAGACACCGTAGACTCAAAAAACTTTTTTTCCAAAAACGTTTTAGTGATTTTCCAGTGCAGCGTGGACACTCATAGCCAAGCCGGCAACTAGGGTGAAGTACTCTTGAAAGTCAAGACTCCCGTCAGCGTCCTCGTCCAACATGCCAATCAACTCATCCACTTTGTCTCCCCCTTTCTGTTCAGGAAACAAACAAGGGCCACTAAAACAACGTAGTGCTCATACATAAATTGGACAAACATTGAATTTATAACTCCCAAGGCCATGCATTGCAATATTATTCAGTTATGCAATCAATGTAATTACATTACATGTTTTTTACTGACGACAAAAAACAAAAAAACAAAATTTTAGTTCTCTTCTTTTGAATCACCTATGATATTGTAGTACTTGCCAAATGTAGAGTGCTGAAAAACATCTCCTGAAACCACCAAGGACTAAGCTGCGTACTATGGGAGTTTGGGCTTTCTGCTCAGCCGCTGCCAGTCTGTGGAATGCTCTATCTGATCACCTGAGGACAGCACAGCTTTTAAACGTGGCCTCTAACCCACCTTTTTTAGAGCCTTTGGTTGATTGACTCTTTTATCTTGTCCTATATTCTTTTTTGGTCTACATTATGTTTTTTGCCCTTTTTTGTTTTTAACCTGTAGCACTTTGAGATTTTAGCTAATATAAAGTGCATTATAAATATTATTATTAAAAGTTCTCAAGCTAATAATGTGGTCAGCATCCAGCAGCCTGATGTCTGAAGCCTTATAATAGCTACTATGCAAATCACTGCCATATTCTTTTGTGCAATTAGTTTAGTGACTCACCGCCATCAGATGAGGAAGCTCGCTGGCCAGCAGATTCTTTAGCTCAGCCTTGTTGAGAGTCTGTTGTCTGCCCTCTCCTGCATATTTTTTAAAAGTCGCAACAAGAGCGATCAATCCCATCTCAAGGGTGGTTGGTTCCATGGCTTGCGATTAGAGCGTGATCTTGAACAGGAAGAAAGAGGGAATATGACATGTATTACAGCTGGCTAAATTAGACAATTCATAGATACAATACCAAATTAGGAAGAATTTGATAGATAACAAGACTGTGTTCAGAGTTACAGTTTTCAGCTATGGACAACTAGACTATCAGAATAATTTCTTAACACAGTTATTGCCAGAGTGTCTGTCTATCTCTCATTCAAAATTCTGACACTCCAAATGTTGAAACTAAAGCTTCACCATTCCCTCAATATATCTATTCACAATGGTTTTACTACCCTATGTGAGCTCAAGTTTTTCCTTTCTCGTTACATGCCCATCCTACCTGTGTGCTGGGTGAGTTGAGCAGGGGAAGCAAAGTGCAGGCAAAGATGGTGTGGGTACTTATATACTGTAGGAGCACATTGCACATTTCTCCTCCCCCTCCACACATACACACATCACACCAGTGGTACCAACCTGTTTGTGAGACACATTATGTAAGATAGATTCCATGAGATTTAAGAGTCCTGCACTCTGTCTCAAATTTGATCATGTTCAACAATTCACAAAACTTGTTCATAGATTAATTGGAAGGAGAGTAATAAATTGATGACGCTTTTAAGATATTTTTAAATCTTTATATTGAGTTTATCTCACCCTTCACAAGTGCAGGTCATCAGATTGGGTGTGGTCCACCTTTTCTTTACAGTTAATCCCAGTTTTGAGATGGCTAGTCTGTCCTGTTTCCCAGGTTTTCTATACAGAATACCATCTCCACCGCCTACAGTTGCAGAACATAATGTAGATCATTCAGAACATTCATGTTTGTGTATAACATTCAACAATGTGTATTAATCTTTGTTTGTTGTCTTTTGGTTCACTTCATAGAGTTGGTTGGCTGTGTTACCTATTGCTCCAGAAAAGTACTTTTCCAAAATAAAAAATATATATAAAGCAAACTTGTGCAGCAGTCAAAGCAGCAGCACACATGGATCAAGGTATAGTGACAAGGAGATGGATGATATTTTGAAGTCAAGTAACAGGAGTACATATATATATATATATATATATATATATATATATATATATATATATATATATATATATATATATATATATATATATATATATATATATATATATATATATATATATATATATATATATATATATATATGAAGTGGAGTGAAGTGGAGTGGAGTGAATGTCAAGTGAGTCATACACTCAAGACAAAAATTACAATGGCAGAAAAATAATCCGTTTTAAAACCAAACTGGTTCGTGCTGACAGTGACTCAGTGGGACCCGTCCCTTTTTAATATTTGTCTTTTTAGTGAGCACACACACACACTTACATAAACTCTCACATGAAATGTAGGTGATAGAGTCAGTTAATATGAGGTGGAGCGAACATTCAACTAAGCATTACGAAAACGATCATCCAGATTGAATAAACCTATGTAGTGCCCTCTTGTGGTTCCAAAATCGCATTCTCATTTCCGTTTATTATGACTCAGAGGATGGTCACAAAATAAAACCTCTAGCCTGACGTTGTCATACTGTCATAATTCTAGTCAGAACATGAGTCTGATAACTCTCCGTTGGGCTGTGACTATTGGGCATGTTTCAACCAAACTCGTAAAACAAATGCCTCTTCGCTCAATTGGATAGACCTACAACCAATCAGAGCAACGTAATATGTTGTTTGTTGAAAACGAATTCAACCCAAGCGCTCTTTCGTGACGTTGTTGATTACGTTACTGTTGATCATCTGTCCATCATCGTATAAAGCCCGCCCTGGCAATTTCATTGGTCCGCCCAGATTCTGGTTTTATATAGTTTGTCCCCAATACGAGCCCCAACTTCCCGACCAAATTTTTTTTGTGGGCTGGGCTAAATTGGGCTGGCAGCCAGGTTAAGTCACCTCCATACCTTACTGACAATCATGGCGATTTTAGCGCGGGTGCATCTGCACCCACTACTGTTGGGATGAAAATAATAATATTTTCAAATTAATGTAAAAAAACAATTAAATGTTTCTAGAACATTTTTTAGTGATGTCAGAGTGGTATGTTGTATCATGGTTGGTTGTACTGTAATAATTTTAAACTTTAAGATCTATTTTTAATTTTGAACATGCTTTTGCCCCCCCCAAAAAATTACAACCCTTTGCATCCACAGTTTTAAAACCCAGAATCGCCTCTACTCACAATATCAAGAAAATATGACAATTATTAACCTGTAAAGATGAAAAAAAAAAAATTATCTCAATCAATTACAACTGATTTTTTATTTGATTTATTGGGGGAAATGTATTTACGTAAGGACAAAAGTGTATAGCTTCGTTGTAGTAACACGGGTATGAGGCTGATATTTGTGTGTGTTGTTGGGCGAGGTAGACAGGTACAGGCTACACGCCCTCCTGTTCAATGGTTGTTGTCAGTAGATAGTCACTGGCTCGGTGTTAATGATTTGTTCTTCTGATCAGATTACTGTTTGTACGATTAGTATGTCTGTGGTTACATTATTTTTTACAGGACTTCAACTCTATAACAAATAAGAATATACTATTTATCCTGTGCATGGCGGTCGTCAAAATAAAATAGATAACCTAACTAGTCGAAATAAGCTAATTAAAAAGTTTGATCAATCAATCTTGAAGTTTATTTGTTCCGTTGTTAAATATCATAAAGTGAGTGGGCTTATCTTAACATCCTACAACTACATTACTTACCTCGAACTCTGACAGTCAGGGCGGCGCCTTGCTATAAATTCCAACACTCAATATTTCTCAACTCCTGCGCATTTACAAACTCACTTCAACCGCCATCTCCTCGCTCCGTAACGGTAAGAATTCTGTAATAGTAGGCTACTACACAGTTCTTGTTTGACTGGTATTGTTGTCTCTAGGCGCAAAGTAGTTTAGGGTCTCTTCCACAAGAACCTGCCAAATTAGCAACATGCTTTTATTTTTGATGCTTCTAGTTTGCATAAAAAACGATGAAGAAAGATCCGAGTCAAGTTAGAAATTTAGAGACTTTTTGGAATCTGGTTATGAAAGAATTGCTGTAGCAATTGTACAACTGAAGACGGCTATATGTTATTTACACTAACACTTGACACATTAACACTTTCATTATGCTGCTAAGGTATGAATTTGTCGACAACTGGTGTTTTACTCTGTTTTTAGAACTTGCTTCTTGCCAGTGCCAATGGGCGTACGCACACACCTGTGGCGACTAATAATGCACTGATAATGTTGATGTATGTCTTTCTTTATTATATTTAATGGGGTCAGCATAGATTTTAGGTCTACTTGATCAAATCGAATGAATTTAGGGATGTGTATACACGATTTCCCTGGTGTTGATGCAACCTCTCTTAGTCTGTGCCTCTCTCCCCCTCTACACATTTTTCCCTTGTTAGTCATTTTCCCTCTTCTCTCAGTATGTACCAGTGGCAGCCACACCCTTTCCCTACCCCACCTTTTTCTCCCTCTATTTGTACATTCTAGCTTCTGGGTCAAGCTGCAGCATGAGTGTTTGTGCTTTAAATGGTGTGTGTAAGACTGATGTGAGTATGCCTGTAAACTTGGGATACTTTTTAAGAGTAGTTTGCTGGAGTGTGAGTAAGAGTACAGAGAAATATGAATCGTTGAAATACACTTTCTTCAGCCAAGATCTTCCCAAGTGCCACATATAAGTACATACAGGCGTATAGGCATACAGGCCTCAAGGTCAACGCAAAAAATATCTCAGGTCCCATGATCCCTCCTAGCATATCAATGGCAGCATTCAAAATAAATGAAATCTCTGTCTCTCTCTTTCTATCTCAACTTATGTCTGTTTGTCTCCCCTCCCTCTCTCTCTCTGTCTCTCTCTCTGTCTTTACTCTCTCCAAAACACACACACTGTCTCTCGCAGTCGCTCTCTATCTCTTTTATCCTCTCTGTCTCCTTATCTTTCTCTCTCTGTATTTCGTCTCCCTCTGTCAGTTAACCAGCAGCCATGCCTTCTGAACTGGAACGCTCCATGGAGTCCCTCATCACGGTGTTCCACCGTTATGCCTCCAAAGAGGGGCCCGGTAACTCGCTCAGCCGCCGCGAGCTCAAGGACTTAATGGAGAACGAGCTCTCTGGGTTCCTCAAGGTGGGCACCATATCCCCATCTCAGCCACGTCAGACGGTGTTATGTTGAGGCCAGCTAGTTTACAGAGACAGCTCAGCCCATTATAGAGCTCTGTGCAGACAGTGCCCATGTCAGTGAAGTGTGCTTTATCTGACTGTTCACTGTTAGATTCATAAGAGGTAGGATGAAGCAGTAGTGTTGTGTAATATGAAGAAGTGAGCATACAAATGTACCACGCCCCCTTCTGCTGAGTATCCTTGCTCACCTGTGTGTCACACTACACTTTTACAGTGGCCGTACAGGTCATGTTTGTGGGCATCCAGCGTTTGTCTGCATCACATTGACTAGATCACTGAGGGGAAGCCTCATCTCCAAGACAATTCCTTCGGAAATTATAAACGTTGGTAAATGTGGTTCTTTTTGTCGCCCTGCTCCCTTCAGTCTCAGAAGGACCCCGCCGCAATCGACAGGATCATGAAAGATCTGGACGCCAACGGAGACGGAGAGGTGAACTTTGAGGAGTTTGTGTCCCTGGTGGTGGGTCTGTCCATCGCCTGTGAGCAGTGCTACCAGATGCACCTGAAGAAGATGGGGAAGGAGTGAGAGGAAGGAAAAAGAAGGTTCAAATATTTCACTTTTGTAATATCACGCTGTTCATTAAAAACATGGAGCAACAGTTTTCCCCATGCAGTTTTTTTCTGATTTGGTTTGTTTGTGTGCATGAGACAGAGGTATATTTTAAATATGGAGCTGCAGTAAGTGACGTGGTTGCAGTTTAAAATATGTTGCATAGCAGGTTTAATGGAACTGTATGTCAGTTAGTCTGATAAAACAGCTCATTTATCATCTCAAAGAGGAATCCTCTGAATGCACACAGCCTCAGGGCGGGGTTTTACAATTTCACCATCAGAGGTTTAACAGCATTGTTGCCCTCTCTATATCTCTTCTGGTCTTCCCTATCTCTCTTTTGTGGCAGGACTTATTGTGTGGTCTACCCTAACCAATGTTATTGGTTACAAGAAAACATTTATTGCTAGGTTACAGTGGCGTGGGTGTACAGTAGGAAGACATGAGCAACACACCCATGTGACACACAGGCCAAAGCCTTGGATGGGTGGAGGGACAGACTGGGGATTCCCCTGTTTCCTCTTAAAGAATTACAACTCTGATTCACTCTGTAACTGTTATTTTCTCTTTGAAGATTCACTGGTCTACTTTAATGTTCAACTGTGTTTGGAGTAGCTATACACAGACCATACCACACTGTGGTAGTATAAGTACTTAGTATTCAAGCAGTGTTTCAAACAGTAACTGTATGGACACGGCTACAAAAAAAACACAATTCTGTTCTTGGTAGTTCCATATAGTGGCCTGCTTGACTTTTAGATAATTATTGAGACATTTCATACAATGGCCACTAGGTGGAGAAAGGGTTTTACAGAAACCCAGTTAAATCACATTATTTCTGGCTAGCACAGAGTGTATTTGTCCTACCCTCTCTGTTTGATAAGAGTGTAGCTGGTTGGTAGAGTTTAAACATGTTGACAAAGTCGAAACTCATGAAATTAGTTTCCTTATTGGTAGTTTGTGTTGAAAATATGCAGGGTTTAGGAAATTCCTAGGAGCAGACAGGATAGATTTAGGGACAACAATTTCCTGATCAACTGATTCAACTGATTAAACTCAATGACAATTGTGAGTTTCTGCTGAATGGAAGGAATGAATGGAGGAAGTAGTCACAGACACAAACCAAGCAGAAAACACACACACAGATGCCACCTGGCCAACACACATGCTTTCATTTAGAGACACAAGCACACAGTAAACAGTATACAGAGTAACCACCACCATAACCACAAGCAGTTGCCATGGTAAAGAGAGACCTGGTCATCAGATGTTTTTCTGTCAGGCTGACTCATCGGCTCATGGTCCTGACTGTGACTCACAATTCCAACCTCAGAAATCTGGGGTTCCTGTGCAGTGAAGGAAGAGAAGATATACAGAGCCACAACCCTTAGAAGTATAAACAGAAACTCAGTTGACACCCTCGGAACTCATAGCTATAGCTCAGTGGTTAGAGCATGCAGATATTAAGGTCTCAGGCTCAAGTCACATACATTGGGAGCTGGATAACCTGCAGAGTAAACAAACCACATTAAACCAGGGCTCTCTACTTTCCTTGGGTTAGCTTTGGATAAATCTGTCAAGATAGAATAGCTGCTAAACTGCTGTGTTGAGTCTGTATGTTGTCACAAGTCATTCTAGTGCCATGTACCTATTCTTGTGAAAGCAGTTAGACTCCAACTTGTGACTTTGTGACAGTAAGTTAATTGTGACCCTAGAAACCACATATTTTTATTTTCAAAGAGGCGCTGCAAATTATTTGAATGATACTGTGTGACACACAAACAAGAGAGCACTGTAAGTGTCAAAACAGACCCTGCCCTGAGAGGAAATAAAGATCTGTACACACATTACTGATTTCAATATCTTCTCATCACCAGTTCTTAAATCCTCAACATATGTCTATGATATATTACTAATATTTTCAATAAATATATTTATCCTTTTACGTTTTTTCTACACGTTCTCATGACAGTATTCATTTTTAAAGGATTTTGTTTAAAGACTTTACTCCTTTGCTTCAGCCTAATTTAGCTCTAGAGCATATTTTATTTCTGTTTTGCGATGCATTAATATAAAGTGTACATCTATGCACATTTGCAGAACACCAGTCTAATATTAAGCCAATTTGATTAATTAAAAATGAAAAAAAAGAGATTAAAATAGAGAGAGGGGGAGAGAGTGAAAGAAAAAGGGGGTAGTGAGAGAGAGAGAGAGAGAGAGAGAGAGAGAGAGAGAGAGAGAGAGAGAGAGAGAAAGGAAGAAAGAGAGAGAGTGGGAATTAAAGAAGGGGAGGATAGAGGGAAAATGGGTGTGGTGAAGTATAAAACATAGATTACACCCCTCTCTTCATTACTCCGACTCTATTTCTCCATCACTGGTTTTACCTTTCAAACTTACTTTCTACAACCTCTTGGTGAGTACAAACTTTAACAAGACTAAATAAGACTGCTGCGGATGTTTAAACTACTGTATTTTGTTACTGTAGTACACATCCATGTGTATTACCATGTGTAAACACGACAACATTTTCTGCATGCCAGACCTACTGTATTTGGCTCTTTGGATATTATAGCTCAAGCCACATCCAATCCAGGCATTCTGTGTATGGATGAGCAGGTTTGTCATTTGTAGGCCTACCTCATGTGTAACACCAGGTAACTGAACATAACTTTTAATTGTTGTGTAAATACTTAAATTCAATGTATACCTGTTTTGACTCATATGTACAGTATGGCTTTTCTAGTTATACTTTGTCTCTCATAAAAGCTTGATGGCACAAATGAACCTATCACAACTATTGCTCTGTCTCACTTCTTATTAAGTTATTTTAATCCTCTCCTGTCTCATCCTAATGCTTCCCAGTGCCACACCCCATACATGTTAGGCTGCATCCACACTCAGACACAGCCACATGAGAGTGGTTGTATTTGGCTCTCCAGGGAAAGGTTCGGTGTCTGGGTGGGATGTTATGCTTTTGTTGAAGTGGTCACATAGGTTGGACCCTACTTCCTGGATCAGGCCCAATCAACAAGAGAGAGGGCCGTTGCCATAGCATTGCCTGTTAGGAGTGCCCGGGAGCCAGGGTTAGGGAGCCACAGTTGGGAGGCTTTGGTGGGGTCTCCGTGGAACGGATAAACAACAGGTTTATTTATATCCAGCTGCATGGAAAGTACCTGTACAGTTGGAAAATACAGCAAGGGACAAGAGCCATCATGTCAACAAGAGAGTGTGTGTGCTGGGAATAATAAAGAAACTGGTTAACTGAATAACCGCCATAACTGGTCACTTTGTCTACAAATAAAAACTATTATGCAGATAATAAATCCTTTGTAATATCTCTTTCGAAATCTTCTCTTTGTCTCATAATGCATTTGGAGCTTTAGTGATTTGCGATCTGCTCTCCTGTCTCTGTTCCCCACACACCAGCCACTATGTCTGGGGTCCAGCAAGCTATGGCCCTCCTCATCTCCTCCTTCCACAAGTACTCTGGAAAGGAGGGGGACAAGTACACCCTAAGCAAGGCTGAACTGAAGGACCTGCTCCAGGCAGAGCTGGGGGAGGTGCTGGGGGTAAGAATACCAGTCAGGCCAACCTCCACATAAAGAGTGTTTCCACCCATTCTTGAAGCACAGATGCGAGCATTCTAAATGCAGCAAAATGACTTGTATTCACATCACAGAGCAATTTTTTTAGACTTAAACCGCTCTGATAACTGATTGTTAGGATAAAAATACACATTCAGAAAATGTAAAATGAGAACAATGTCCTGTAATCATAAGCAGACAACTGACTACTAATTGAATGATCAAGACCCAATCATGACCCATTTTAGTTTCTTACTTTATTTTCTCTCCCTGTTACAGAAGTCTAGTGACAAGGAAGCCGTGGATAGAATTTTCAGCGACCTAGACTCCAACAAAGACAACACTGTTGACTTCAAGGAGTACGTCACCCTGGTCTCATGCCTCACAGTGATGTGCAATGACTTCTTCACCAAAAAGAACTAGATTACCACCTGCTGGCCATTGAGGAAAACTGCAGGAGGGGAAAACGATCCAACAGGCTGAAAATATATTCGAAATCATGCCTTATCTGTAAAGGAAATCGTTCTACAACACAATACAATAAAACAATAAAGTAGATTAATTAAATTGTGAAGTGTGTGACTTGATATGTTTCTATCAAATTTTAATATTGTTACTTTTTTAAATAAAGGGCACAGATACAGATTGCTTTCAAACCTTCTTATAAAATGCCTAATCTATTCAAACCATTTTATAATTATTATAAATCAATACCACTGTCAGAATTACATTTTAGGTGAAGTAGGGTTCACTTTTAAGGTATGTGAATACTTTGAACCTCTGGGACTGTGAAAGTTGGAATCCACTGACAGTAATCACTTAATGCAACATTTATTACAATATGTGCAACAACCTATTTTGCATAATCAACACTAGTATGATCAACACTGAGAGCATGAACAATCCAAATGTTCTGACAGAGACCACAGTGGCCCGTGATGCCTTCACTTGTGTGATAACAGTTGGGTTAAAATCGAGGTCCCGTGATGCGATGGAGGGGCGGGATAACACCCGAGTCAGTCTGGAGAAGGTTGTCTGAGAGCGTATTCGGTGTTGTTTTGAATCTGCTAGACCGGAGGGGGTAGTGTTTTCAATAGAAGATGGCGGATGTTGAAGGCGATGAAATTCGGTCGGCTCTACCTTCGGCATCTCGTAATGGACCTAGTGTTGGTTCGGTAGTCGGTACCACCGGACAAAATGCCACAACGGTGACGTCAGGTCCAAGAGTAGTAAGAATTGTCAAGTCGGAATCAGGCTATGGATTCAACGTTCGTGGTCAGGTTAGCGAAGGGGGACAACTGCGGAGCATCAATGGGGAATTGTACGCCCCTCTTCAGCATGTTAGTGCTGTTTTGCCCGGAGGAGCTGCGGACAGAGCTGGCATATCTAAGGGTGACAGGATCCTTGAAGTGTAAGTCAATTGTAATGACATTAAGCCATTTGTTTGCTTGCCAACCACCTAGTGCAAGCTAACTGATTAGCTTCTACAGTAGCTCCACCTTTCGTACTAGCTAGCTCACTGTTAATGTCGTTGTACAGTAGAGTCAACGCGTGAATTACTAGCCTAATCTAGCTAACGAATGTTATTTCAGCTAATTTGTCTGTCACTTCCAATCTAGCTACCCCGAGCTAGCCAAATTGCAGTCCAGCTAACAATTGTGTAAATATTCTACATAGCTAGTTTACGTAGACTCAATAGCCTAGATACTAGAGCTAGCGTTAACTTTCAATCAGCTATCTAGCTGCTGCCTGCTATATCCAGTTCAAATTGGGCCTTGCCAATCCATTCCAGAATTTAGCTAGTTTGACTACGCGTGTTTGATATATGTCGTTCCGTGCAGCAATGAACGAGCTGCATTCGTGGGCTACTGTACATTTAATAGAGTTGCTATTAGCCATAAATTAGGTAGTCCAGCTAGAAAGAGCCTAATGTTTGCAGGCCAGCGAGCTATTTGGCGCATTGAGGGATCTAGCTAGTCCCCTAAAGTAACAGTTAATCCCCCTGACCAACTAAATCGTGTAATTGGTTTGTTATAGGAGATAGACTCATATTTACAGTCATGGCTTTCTTATATAGTATAACCTGAAAGACCTAATTCTGCTTTTCATCAAACTTTGGAATTGGGAAAAACAGTAAGACCAGCTCTATCAAGGCATTCAATCAGCTAAGATTCAGCGGTGGGTGTTAACATGCTACTGTATTGCGTTGTATTCCGATATTTTTTATAGGAATCGTGTGGTTGAAGCTGACAGGCAGGGCTAAACCTTTGAGACTTGATACAAAAGTGCTTTGTGCTATGGTCCGGCATCTCATGCCAGGAAAAGCCTATTTTAATCAGGCCTCCATAGGGGTTATTGAACTTTTGTCTCTCTCCCCAACCCCAAACAGGTCAGGAGGTTTCAAAGGATGTGTCTTAGCCCAGCTAACCCACACTTTCACACAATCTGTTGAGGAACCGATTTTACAGTTAGGGGATTGCAGCAGGGGGATCTTGTCTATCTATAACAGTTGGGTCTAGGTTTATCCTGGCCAGTTTGTGTTAAATTTGATACACAAGTTAGGGTACCATGACATTGCGTTGTCGAATACATTAAGGCTGAGTAGCCTTAATAGCTTATAGGAGTCCATGCTAGCGTCTACCTGCGCTGGAAGGAAGAATGAGGAACATTAGTGAGAGCAAACTTGCTGAGGCATCAAATGGGCTTTACCCTGATCTGTTCTCCCAGCTATGTCATGTGACCTGTGCTTTTCATGTGACACATTAACCAGCATGATTGCCTCAAGCTTCTCAAAGATGTCTTGATATATTTGTGGAACTGAGTCATCTCTGTTTTCGGTCATGTTATCTCATTTATTTGGTTTGCAAATTGATTGATCGTCATACCAAGCTGCTACAATGATGATAACCATTGTATTGCTGTGTTTGCAGTCAAGCTGCTTTCCCTTCATTGATTCTCTAAGACCAGTTTTCAGGTGTCTGACTCTCTTAATCTTAAAACATACATTCAAATTACAGAATTTATGCGGTTTAGCTGGATAATAAGTTACCTGCTGTGCATAGCCAATAAACTGTATATCCTTTTCCCCTCATAATATCTAATCCCTAATTGCATTTCAGAAATAGGGACAGTTCCCTTTCACCTGTTTGTCCTGGTGCTTCAGGGTTACTTTCCATCCTCATCTCTCCTTTCTGTCCTCCCCTTTCCGTTTGTCTCACTCTCGCTGTTATGTTTGGTAGTGAAATTAATAAATGATGATGGAAACAGGGTGCTTAGGCCAAGACAGGTGCTCCCTCCCTCCCTCCCTCCCTCGCTCCCTCGCTCCCTCCCTCCTTCCCTCCCTCCCTCCCTCCCTCCCTCCCTCCCTCCCTCCCTCCCTCCCTCCCTCCCTCGCTCCCTCGCTCCCTCGCTCCTTCCCTCCTTCCCTCGCTCCTTCCTTCATCCATCCATCCATCTCAGGCCGATTAGCTCAGACACCTTAATGCTGTGGCCATCTGGACAAGGCGCACGGATTGAGAGGGGAAGCAAGAGAGAGAGGAGTGACAGAGGGTGCCATCACAGAACAAAACAGAGACTTTAGAAAAAGAGAGCAATCCACAACAATATATGAAATGTTAAATGAAAAGATTAAACAGACAGGCCTACATTTCACAATAGAGAAGTCAACGCACTAACATGAGTTTCATCTCCCTGTCCCCCCCGTCCCATTTCCTCTCCAGTAACGGGGTGAGTGTGGAGGGAGCCACCCACAAGCAGGTGGTGGACCTGATCCGGGCCGGGGAGAGGGAGCTGGTGCTGGCTGTGCTGTCCGTGCCTCCCCAGGAGGCGGACGGCCTGGAGGCAGGCGAGGAGAGTTCGGTCCAGCCCAGCTACGACTACAGCGACAAGCAGGCCGTGCCCATCTCCGTGCCCACCTACAAGCACGTGGAGCAGCACGCCGAGAGATTCGTGGTGAGTGGAGATCTGACACATTTTCGTGTCCCCCCTCCCCCCAGCCCTGTGTTTCCCATAAACACTTGTTTTAGTTTTTGTTATTGCTGCTATATTTGTCCCCCTCACTCCTCGACCCTGTGTTTGATGGATTTCTTTCCCGGCGCGTGTCCCCCCTGCAGGTGTACAACGTGTACATGTCAGGCAGGCAGCTGTGCTCCAAGCGGTACCGGGAGTTCGCTATCCTCAACCAGAACTTGAAGAGGGAGTTTGCCACCTACACCTTCCCCAAGCTGCCGGGGAAGTGGCCCTTCTCCCTGTCTGAGCAGCAGCTGGACGCCCGCCGCAGGGGCCTGGAGGAGTACATGGAGAGGGGTGAGAGAGGGGGAGAGGGTGGAGAGACCATGGAGGAGGTGACGGGGGAGGAGGGGGCGGGAAGGAGGTGTGCCACTGGGGAATTGAGGGGGGAGAGAGGGGGTGAAGAGTCGAGTGTAGGGAAGGGGTGAAGATGGAAGATGGGAGTAGAGAGGGGGAAGACGTGCAGAGGAGGAAAGAAGAGAGGGGTGAGGGCGGGGAGAGATAGGAGGGGTGAGTTTAGAAGTTCCAAAAAGCCCTAGGGAAGTGCAATTGCAAATACATTTTGCATTTTGAAGAAGTGAGAATTGCAGTCGCGTCAAAAGGAGGAACAAGGGAGCGCGTGTCAGAAAGAGCGTTCACGACCTCTCGGGTGAGTCACTGCAGTATCTGTGGGATGCTCCGCGGGAAGGCCTACACACACTCTCAGACCCAAAGCGACCTTATCAGTCTCTTTCTGTCTCTCTCTCCTCCCCAGTGTGTGCAGTGCGGGTGATCGGGGAGAGCGACATCATGCAGGAGTTCCTGTCAGAGTCGGATGAGGTGAGGACGTGTGGTTAGGCCTACTACTAGTCATGTGGTTTTCCCGTCGGCCTCAATATGCCCTCTACTGCCTTCGCTTGGCATATAACTCCTGCACGCGCTCACGCTGGCGCACACACAAGGTTACCGCCTCCACAGAGAGGAGTGGGCAGACACTGTTCCGCAGGGACCCTAAAGACCTCAGCCTTACTTTGACCCCCCTCCTGCAAACCTCCCTCCGTCCCGCAGAACTACAACGGTGTGACGGACGTGGAGCTGAGGATAGCCCTGCCCGACAAGACCACCATGTCCGTCCGCATCCGCAAGAACAGCACCACGGACCAGGTCTACCAGGTACGCCCACCGCCAGCTTGTCTGCTTCACACACACTGCCCCCTCCCCCCCTTCCTTCATGTTCACTTTGTTGATGACTTTGCTTCTTTGGAACCTGTTCTGTTAGAAGTTCAGGAGAAGCTCTGCCCTGGGGGGGGGGGGGGGGGGGGGGGGGGGGAACATTTTTCTTGTTGTTGCCTCAAATCTTCCTCATTCAATATGCAATGTTCTCCTCTTCATCCTTCATCCGCCAGGCTCTGGTGGTGAAGGTTGGGATGGACAGCGTCATGGCCAGCTACTTCGCCCTCTTTGAAGTCATAAATCACTCCTTTGGTAAGCTTTTAATCTATCTGTCCATGAGAGAGAGTAGGTTAGGGAGATCTCTCTCATTCTCACTTTCACCCTCCCTCCCTCCCTCCCTCCCTCCCTCCCTCCCTCCCTCCCTCCCTCCCTCCCTCCCTCCCTCCCTCCCTCCCTCCCTCCCTCCCTCCCTCCCTCCCTCCCTCCCTCCCTCCCTCCCTCCCTCCCTCCCTCCCTCCCTCCCTCCCTCCCTCCCTCCCTCCCTCCCTCCCTCCCTCCCTCCCTCCCTCCCTCCCTCCCTCCCTCCCTCCCCCTCAGTGAGGAAGCTGGCCCCCAATGAGTTCCCCCACAAGCTGTACGTGCAGAACTACACGTCTGCGGTGCCTGGGACCTGCCTGGCGCTCCGGAAGTGGCTGTTCAGCCCCGAGGAGGACGAGTTGCTCCGGGACAACCCCCTGGCCATGCACTACTGCTTCCACCAGGTACATTTAGTCATTACACTGACTAACACACACACACCAGGCACACTACCCCCCCAACCCTCCTCTGTTGAGACATGCTTGTTTAATTTCTTTTTTTGTTAGTTTTATTTCTATTTTTTTCTACTGTATGTCTCTGTGTCTTCCTCCAGGCACTGGACGACGTGAAGAAGGGCTTCATCAAGACAGAAGACAAGTCTTACCAGCTGCAGAAGCTGGCCGAGCAGAGGAAGATGGCCATGGTAGGTCCTCACCTGTCCGAGACACGGTCTGGGGTGTGTGTGTGTGTGTGTGTGTGTGTGTGTGTAGGGGAGGTTTGTGCCAGCTTCATTCTTGATGGTCAGTTTTTTCTTTCTCTATCTCCAAGGCTCTATGTAAAATAACATATCATTATTGTAATGATCTCTCCATCTCTCCCCCTCTCCAGTACCTGAACGTGCTGCGTTCCTGTGAGGGCTACAACGAGGTCCTGTTCCCTCACTGCTCCTGTGACTCCCGCAGGAAGGGCCACGTCATCACGGCCATCAGCATCCACCACTTCAAGCTGCACGCATGCACTGAGGACGGAACTCTGGAGGTGAGTGTGTGTGTGTGTGTGAGAGTCTAAATCTGAATGATGATTCTGTTGTGTGAGCGTGTGTCTGTGTGTGTGTGTTGACCCTGTGCTGTCCCTGCGGTGCCCTCCAGAACCAGGTGATTGCGTTTGAGTGGGGGGAGATGCAGCGCTGGGACACGGACGAGGAGGGCATGGCCTTCTGCTTTGAGTACGCCAGGGGCGAGAAGAAACCTCGCTGGGTCAAGATCTTCACGCCATACGTGAGTCGATGCTCACCGCTCACACACACACACACAGTGTACAGCGAGACATAAACACGAAAGCAACTCTCACTCGACGATTTCCAGTGAAGGAACTAGAAATAGTGGTCAACTACAGCGGGAAGTGAAGCGGCGAGAGGCTGGGCTCTGTGCCGTCGTGGTTCATGTTTATTCGAGGGTGTGTGTTTGCGTGTGTCTCCCCAGTTTAACTACATGCACGAGTGCTTCGAGAGGGTCTTCTGTGAGCTGAAGAGGAGGAAACAGGTAGGGAGCACACCCCTTCCTGTTCCGTCAACACACCACTTCCGGCACGTTCCATTTCCACACAGTCGTCCCAGGCAAACAAACAGCTCCCCCACAAATGTGGCCGCGACACAAAACATGGTGGGGGGGCGGGGGGGGGGGCTCATCCTTCTTCTGCGGTGGCGTGAATTCTCACCTGTCGTCTCTCCCCCCGTGTGAAACGTTCCAGGTGGAGGAGGAAGCCTCCGACAAGGACAACAAGAACTGCAGCAGCAGCAGCAGCAGCGGTGAGCGCGCCCTCCTCCCCAGCGCCCGCCGCCACGGGCCTCGCACGACGTTGTCACGGAAACGAGGCGTCTCCTTTGCGGGGAAAGGAAGAGCGGGAAGGAAATGGGAGGGTTGGACTCCCCGTGGGAATTGGAGTCCCTTGGGGGGGAACGCTCCTGTGCCCTCGCATCAAAGCAGTCCAGTCGCTACAGAGCATGGCTAGCTTTGTTTAGTTTTTAGTTTTTTGTGGACAGTGAGAGTACGCCAAATGGACCGATAAAGTTGGTTAGCGGCCGTGACAACATCAAAATGGAAGTGAGAGAACATAGTTAATGATCTCCCTGGGCCACTGGGGATGGCTGGATGGACATAACAGTACCAGCAAACAGGGACAGATACGACAGGACAGGAACATGTGATTGAGCCATGTGGTAGAAGGGGAGGTGGATGGAGGGGGGGTGGAGACAAAAAGAGTGTGAGAATGTGAGAGGGGTGAGATGGAGAGAGGTATTTCCCCTCAGGGAGACATTGAGAGACAGGAAGAGACATTGAGCAGGCAGGGCATGGCTGCTGTCTCTGCAGACAAAGTGAAGAGAGGAGTCCTTTCTCATAGAGGTTATAGAGATAGAGACTGTTCAGTCAGGCACATTTTCGACAAGCAACATTACAACCACATCTATATATTGAAGGGAAAACATCTAAGAAAGTTTAAGTATTAATTACTTTCTTATCGTTCTGTAAATGTTATTGACTTCTTTTGATGTTGCTCCATGTCTCTGCTGTAGAATATCTCCCTCCTCTGGAGACCCAGAAAGGATGGCGCCATCTAGGGGGGGAGATCGCCACCTCCTAAGACCTCTCCACCTCCAGAACCAGAAGGAGGATCGGAGTCCACCCAAGCCATCACAGCCACCACAGAACCCACGACGGCGCCATTCCGCAACCAAACCATCCCAGGACGGGCAGAGACGAGCCCGACATCACCCCAAGATTCACTCCAAACCCAGGGAAACACACAGTGTAGAAGAGCATCGAAGGAAAACGGGGGGAAAAAGCGTGAAAAAAAAAAAAAAAAAAAAGCAACCTACTTGTCATTAACTAGATGTTCATAGAACGCCATAGACATTTTCCTCCTCGCATCGCCCCTCAGCCATGGGGGCGGGACCTTGGCAGAGTTCTACTATCTCACTGGTTGAGGACACAGAACGATGTGAAGCGCAATTGGTCATTGAGTCGCGGCAGCCTGCGATGTCATTGGATGGAAGGGAGCTCCCTCGCCTGCGGCGAAATGCTCGCCGGGAATCCTGACATCCACAATGTGATTGTGACGGCCAGGTCGGCGACGTGATTAGTTCAGGTTGGAGCTGAGATGTGCCTCTGGTCAGCTGGACTATGAAATGGGATGCTGGAGTATGGAAACAGGAAATGATGTATGAGGGGAGGGAGGGAGAGAGGGAGGGGGAGTTGGGGTGGACACTACTGTCACAGGCAGATAGGAAAGTGCATTTTACATGCTGGAGATGAATCAGATGAAGATTTCTAAATCATCTATGAAACAAATGGCTGGGTAAACTTGTAACAGCACTGAAGGCTGAAGTAACAGACGGTCATGATTCAGTAGGCTATATTTGCTCGCGACTATGGCAATGTTTCGTTTAATGACCTATTTTATTGTTGAGGAGGGTAATGTAGGTCTTAGTTCTTACGCCCAAATACTTTCAGTGCGCTAACCAATCTAACTTCCTCTTCAATAATTATTTCTGATGGCACCCATCATGTAATGTTGTGTCGAGTCACCAGAAGTGTTTTTATCGTCATAGTTTGGTTTCTATAAACGATAGGCTTTGACCCCTTTGGGTCTTAGGTGACTAGAAACCAATGTCAGTAACATGTGTCAGTGCAGTTCCCAGTATAGCCAGCAGAGTGCAGTATTGTGAAGTGTTTCTCAGTATTGAGCATATACCAGACAGGTCTATCAGGAAGCTCCTTAGAAATTGCTCCCTTGGGCTGTGTAACTCACCCACTGAGTACTGCTCTGCAGTTTGTCTATTAACCGTGTCAGGAGGGTGTGTGAGTGTGTGTGTGTTAGAGTGCAGGATGGAGAGCGTGGAAGTGCAGGACTCTGACCACAGCAGAGCAGGTAGAATCATGTTGCCTGAGTCGCCTCGCTGCACCTTGTGTAACCAAGACAACATAGTATTGGGTTTGTCCGTGTGTGTGTGTGTGTGTGTGTTGTTGATAGGGGGTATTGTTCCCAGCAGACAGAACATGACCGTGTGGCTGACAGTCCAACAGATAGAGATGGATGGAAGACATTTCCTCCCCTCCAGCCCACACTCACAGGCTCTTACAGCTGTGTTAGCGTCCCTCCCTCCCTCCTCCCCCCTCTTATCCCCTCATCCACTCTCCCTCTTCCACTGTTCTCCCATCCATCTCTCTTTCCTCCCTCTGTCCTCCTTCCTTCCCCCTCCTCCCTTCACTTTCCCTCCTCCTCTCCTCCCCTCCTCCCCTTCACCCTCCCTCCCCTCCTCCCTTCATTTCCCCTCCTCCCCTCACTTCTTCTCCTCCCCTCCTCCCCCCACTTCCTCTCCTCCCCTCACCTCCTCTCCTCCCCTACTCCCCTCACTTCCTCTCCTCCCCTCACTTCCTCCTCCTCTCCTCCCCTCACTTCCTCTCCTCCCCCCACTTCCTCTCCTCCCCTCACTTCCCCTCCTCCCCTCACTTCCTCTCCTCCCCTCACTTCCTCCCCTCACATCCTCTCCTCCCCTCACTTCCTCCCCCTCTCTTCCTCTCCTCCCCCCACTTCCTCTCCTCCCCTCACTTCCCCTCCTCCCCTCACTTCCCCTCCTCCCCCCACTTCCTCTCCTCCCCCCACTTCCTCTCCTTCCCTCCCCTCCTGCCCCCCTTCCCCGGCCCACTGTGGTGGTAGAACACACTCGCCCACATGTGACAGATCACGGTCAGCTGGTTTGTTGTTGTGTCCAGAGGAGCTGACATCAGTAGCAGGTCTGTTGTGGAGCCCTGCAGCTGTGTGTGGGGAGAGGTGGGGGGAGGAGGGGGAGGAGGGGGAGAGCTGGGGGAGAGGTGTGAAACTGTTGGTTGTTTCCTCCCGACAGAGTAATAGCCAATTTAGAGATGGATGGCATAAGGATAGCAGGTGCTCTACCATGAAGTGTGTGTGAGCTAGGGGTATGTGTTACTGTTGGAATGGGAGAAAGAGTACGTGTGTGTGTGTGTGCGTGCTCTCCGAGGTTGTATTCAGTTCTTCCATTTCAGTTTGATTTCTCATCGGACTGGAGATGCGGTTGCCGTGACAGCGCCACGCTGGCTGAGCATGCTCAGTCCAACTCACCCTGTCACCTGACTGAGTCCACCGCCTGCCATCACCCTCTTGTAAACATGCTTTATGGTCCCATGTCATCCCTGAGGGGTTTGTGACTCTGCTTTGTGAATCACCCTTCTTTGAAGGGCTCTGTACCTAGACCATGGTTCTTTACTTAACTGTTGTGGGAAATACACACACACAAACGAACAAACTGTTAAGTGGGCATCATGGTCCTCTAGAGTTATTGTCATAGAAACAGGATTGTGAGGTTAAGAGCAGGCAGCTTGTCCATGTCTGTGTGACTCATCTTTCCCCCAGCAGCCACACCACCGTCACCGCCGCTCACGTGCTCCGCGCCGCCCTTCAAACGGCACCATGTAGCCCCGCTGTGTGACAGACAGCGCCTTTTTCTTGTCTGAATTAGAATGTATCTGTGAATATCCCCCCTCCCCCCCCCTAGCAGTTACCAGGACGGTGTTCTCAGTGAACAACGTAACAACATAACCCACCAGAACTGAATGCTTTTGTGTAGATGCCAGCCTCAAAGGCAGGACCACGCGCTTTGCCTTTTGGAGCCTGGCGTTATTAAAATCACTAACATGGAGATGGGTGTCAAGTGCTGTTTTATAACTGTCGAGCCTTTGTGTGCGTTTAAACCGATTTCTGTATGTTATGTTTCAGGCTTAGCAGGGCTTTTTACGTTTCATGGCAAGTAGGCAGCAACGTTAATATCTATACCTGGTTTTGTCTTTGTCTTTCAGTATAACTTGTAAATTATTGCAACAACAAAAAAAAGAAATGTCTGATGGACAAGAGACTCTTTCTGACTGAAAACTTTAATTTATTTCAGCAAATTGTTTAAGTTGTGGGACATTTTAGTGTAGTGTTCTAGAGTTGCCACTGTCATTTTTTTGTGTGTGGGGTGGGCATATGGGGAAGCAAGATCTAATCATTCATCCAGTCAAACTGTGGACGTCAAGCAGTGTTGCCATCTTCTCATTACACTAAAGACATGAATTAACATACTGAAACACGAAATGGAAAGTTTTATATCCTTAAAATAAAAATAAAATATATGAAGGTTTACTAACCAATGTAAAAAGGAGAAGAAAAAAAACAGCTTTGAAAATGTCATGTAGAGTAATAAATTGTAACATTATTTTAAATAAAATGATATATTGAGAAAAACTATTTGGTGTCTGCTTCCTTGTATTGACAGTGTGTGGTTGTCCTACGTCAAATGAGTAGGACAATTATGGATTCTGGACACATAACACTTGCGTTCTAAATACAAAGTCAGCAGCTGCCTCAATTAGCTGTCTGGATGGTTCGTTAGCGACTGTCATAATGATATACTGGCCTGATGGGGTTTATCAATGCATGGATCCTAAATGTCCTCCATTGGGAGATGTCTCCATTATTCTGCAGGGGCATCACAACATCACAAACTCTCCTGACTTTGGGATGCTCTTTTTAAAAGCATAGCACTTGTGAAACCTGGCAGGGGAGAGCTCACAAGCTGCTGTGGTTAAAGCACCAGCACTGGGCTGCTGTGGTTAAAGCACCAGCACTGGGCTGCTGTGGTTAAAGCACCAGCACTGGGCTGCTGTGGTTAAAGCACCAGCACTGGTTAATGATCCACACACATTTCTCCTGCAGAAAAACGCCCTCGATGACATTTTGATGTGAGCTTACGGCACACGTCTTTATCAGTGGTCTTGCCTGGCTAAGAGTGCTAGCACAGGCCTCTGGGCCAGATTCTCAGAATGGGAGGTCAGATGGACTTTCACCTGAGGGAGAGGAAACAAGTAGTAGTGTCGTCAATGGAAAATTGATATTCAAACATGTATACACACGCCTTATTTGAAAACTCAAAGTACATCCACTGCATAAGGATAAATACAGTAGGGACTTTATTGATCTGCAAGGGGAAATTGAGGCCTTGCGGCAATCAAGAAGAGGAAATATGAACTGGAAATAAAAAAAACAGGTCCCCACAAATAAACTAAACACGCACCATGAATAAAATACTCAAAATACAAACATCAAAAATGACCAATCCCCAAATGAATGCAAGTGACACACAGGGGTGATACTCACTATAAAAGAGTAAAAGTAGTCCATTTGGATTGATGTACAAACATCAATCACACATGCGTTTCCTTGCCAGCTTCCATCTCCAAGTCAGCTTATAAGCCTCTGCCTACAGTCTGTCCAACCAGCCAATCAGCCGTGTGGGCAGGTTGGGAGGGTGACAACACAGTCAGTGTGATCTTCCTTGATGATTTAAAAATTGTTGGATGAAAATAAATCATTTGACTTGTTTGATGACTTTGCAGATCTGTGGAGGGAATATGATCGTGATGGGTTACCATGGTAATAAGGACTGAAGACTCAGGCACGTTTGTCTTAAATTACAGGATCTTTGGGGGGTTTAGAATTACAACCAGTATGGGAATGCCTCAAATTATTCTTGATGGCCCCCACTGGGCCTAAACTAATGATTTAGTTGGTTCTCTAGTCATGTTGGAGTCCTTTGATTAGCTCTGGTAATTGGGGGGGGGCAGGATACACAGGGATTCTAATGCTTATAGAGTGCAGTATCGCCATATTAAATGCTTACAGTGTTGAACATACTACTACTACTTTCGCACAAATTCTGATAATAAATTCAATTATCACTGCTGCATGTGAAGCCTGACCTTTCATCCGACACCGATTCTACCAAAATAGCAGTTTTCCATCGTAACCACTCAGACAAAAGCAGACTGCTGATTGAGATCAGTGCAACCGTCCCTTCATGACCCCACATCTTAAACTCCTCCACCGTCCACAGCGATGGACTTCCCTCAGTGTTCACTTCTAACATTGCTGCAAGTCCTGTCCAGGTCTGGGAGGAAGCTTCTTCTGGGTTGGTGGGGGGCGGGGTGGAGGGGTGGAGGGGTGGAGCAGGGGGGCGGAGTGGTGGAGGAGTGGAGCAGGGGGGTGGAGGGGTGGAGCAGGGGGGTGGAGGGGTAGAGGGGTGGAGGAGGGGGGTGGAGGGGTGGAGCAGGGGGGCGGAGGGGTGGAGCAGGGGGGCGGAGGGGTGGAGGGGTGAAGCAGGGGGGTGGAGGGGTGGAGCAAGGGGGTGGAGTGGTGGAGCAGGGGGGTGGAGGGGTGGAGCAAGGGGGTGGAGGGGTGGAGCAGGGGGGTGGAGGGGTGGTCATTGTGCTGAGTGTATGTGGCTCGCCAGGCTTAATCAAGCCTAAAGATGCGTCCCCAGGTAGGACTGGTGGGGCACGGGCATCAATCACTGGCCGGAGCAGGTCTCCCTCTCCAGGATCACGTCAGTGCTATCGACCAGCGGCAGCGGCCCCTGGTAATTAAAATGCATTGATCGGCCCCAGACCAACACTGGGGAGTCCAGAGCAGCATCGTGTGCAGGGAGGAACACGGCCTGGGTTGTGAATGAAATTGTGTTGGTTGTGTGTGTGCGTGTGTGTGTGTGGGTGGAGTTGTACCATGCGTAAATGGAGGTTTGTGTGTGTGTGTGCCCATGTGGTGTGCATGCATGCCTCTGTATGCTTACGCGTTTACGTGTGTGAGAGTGTGTGATTTGTATTGACATACATGGACTACTACATATATTTACTTTATGGATGCATTTACGTGTGTCCAGTGAATGTAATGTACCATATTTACTTACAGTATGTGTGACCTGATCTCCTATAAACCTGTAAGTGCTCCAGGCATGGGCTTGTAGCTGCTGTATCTCCACAGTGGGTTTTTATGGCAACTGCATGCTTCCTGGTGACGGTTTTTAAAATGTGAAATTGCTAGCCCATTCACACATCCGCAAACTGTCTCAGAGAGGTAACGTGTTTACAGATGGCTGCACTTCAATCGGCCATCTGGAGAAATAACCTCCAGTGCCTGAAACACATTGGCCCCACACTCTCTCATTAACTGGAAGAGAGAAAAACCAACTGATTGATTCACACGCATGCACACGCATACACAACAAACACACAAACAAACAAACGCGTGCGCCTTCACCGACGGACGGACCCACATTCATTCACTCACTCACATATGTACACACGCTCCTCTCATCTACTCCCCTCTTTTTTCCATCTGAGTGAACACAGTAAATCTGATGGCTCCCGGAGTGCTAACAGTGCACATTTACGGACCTCTGAGAGAGAGAGAGAGAGAGAGAGAGAGAGAGGGAGGGAGAGGGAGAGAGAAAGAGAGAGAGAGAGGGAGAGGGAGAGAGAGAGAGAGAGAGAGAGAGAGAGAGAGAGAGAGAGAGAGAGAGAGAGAGAGAGAGAGAGAGAGGGAGAGGGAGAGGGAGAGGGAGAGGGAGAGGGAGAGGGAGAGGGAGAGGGAGAGGGAGAGGGAGAGGAGAATATTCAGGGGGAAAAAAGGAAAATAGAGAGGGGAGGGGGCAAGAGAAAGGTAGAGAAGGGAGAGAGAGACAGATAGAGAAAATTAGCCAGTCAGACGGATTGGACGTGGCTGCAGAAAGAGGCATAGCAGCCTTTACTATAAATACAGCCCTGCCCTGCCCTGGCTCTCTATCTGACACACTGACTGAGTGACACTCTGAGGGAGGGTCACACACACACACACACACCCCTATCACTACGTACACACGCACAACAGAAAGAGAGATTCTGAAAAGGATTGAAAAAGAAAGGAAAAAGAAACGACAGAGAGCCACACACTGGACGTGCTCTCTACAGCAGTTTAACGTCATTTCGAAATCCCCACTTATGAAACACAATAGCCATGCAATGCCATGGCTAAACATTCAATGGTTTGGAGTCACACTGTAGTCAGACTGGAAGGTAATCAAACACAGACAGACTTATCTGGATAGAGACATAATGTCACTAAATTCTGCCCTGTTCAGGGTGTTCCGGGTGCTGTTATTACTACATATTCTGCATTGTGGTGTCTTGTAATGTGTCGTTGTGGATGATGTTGGCTGGCTGAGTTACACTTGTCTGAGCAGCTATCTCCTCGGTCCTGTCCCTCATAAATCCAGTGAATTACTGAGCATGCCCTCTCTCTCCTCCATTAACCCCCCCCCCCCTCCTCCTCCTCCACCTCCTCCCCCCACCTCTCCCTTCTCTCCTCCTTCCTGAACGAGTGATCAATTAAGGCCCTGTCCGGCTCACACTGCTTGTCAGCATTTTCTCTCCCTCTCTCCCTCGCTCCGTCATTTTTCTCTTCTTTCCCTAAATCAGACCCCGGTGTCAGCCCAGAGAGGAAACAGACAGAGATAGTAGAAAAGTACTTTATTTTAGGATTTCTGAAATGTTTTGGGGGTCTGTTTATGTATGTATGTATGTATGTATGTGTGTGTGTGTGGGTCTGTGTGTGCGTGTGTGTGTGTGTGGATGTGTGTCAAAGGCAGAACCCAACCGAAGGTTTTACTTTCACCGATGTCACTCCAGAGAGGAAACAGGTGTGCCTTCTGTGGTCACGTGACTTGCACGTATACACTAAAAACCTTCAAATACACTGGATTTAGGAGTGGTAAACTTATCAAATATAACACTTTCCTTCATTCATGAATTTATTATACATTGCATTGTTTATGAATCACATTGCTGTGGGTCACAAAACTGGAACAGATTTATTGTAACTATGTTACCATATTATCGTTTTTCATGTTCGTATCTATGCTGTTTTTATCAGGCATTGTACAGTACATACCAGGCCATTTATCTAGAGCCTACAGACATCAGATCTATTAGGCTCTGCCACATTTTATTAGGTATCTGTATCTATGGTTCATTATTGGATCAATCTTCCACTGTAAACCAATCACAGGCAATTATACTGGCGATTACGGACTAATAAATCCAATCACAGCAATCCCTCAGCTTTGAGAAAGAGATTCAGATATCTGGAGATTGGTCAGCGCGTAGTGTCCAGCCGGCTGAGATAAGGATAAAAGGGATAAGTGGTCTGTCCAGGTTCTCTCCGTTTTAAATGTAGAATGGAACTTTAAATAAAATGGTTATTCAAAACCTCTTTATTTGACAATCATAAAACTGTTATGACAGGATGAAAGATAGAAACCAGACCAGTTCTATTTGAACTCATCTGTGTTTCAGAACCTTCAGACTTCCTAGGCTCAACGGATTCCTTGGCGTTCCCTGAATTCTATCTCTGTCACTAGGGACGTCCTCTGCTTTCTTTTGTCTTTGTTGTCTCTCCTAGTAAAGTCAGCCTCACCCCCACCCTCCCTCTTTCTGTTTCTCCCCAGCTTTCATTTCCGTGAATGACGGCGTCTTTCCGCAATCTTTTTTTCAGTATGCAAGGCTGAAGGTCTATCTTCTCTCTCCCAGTAAATAAAACCAGCCAATATGTCAGCCTCATTTATCTGGCTCCATCTGTCTCTTTCCCTCTTTCATTCTGTATTTATCTGTCTCTCTCTCTCAGTTTTTCTCTCTCCCCCAAATCTCTCTCACTCTGTCTCTTTCTCTCTGCCTCTCTTTCTTTTTGTCTTTCTCAGTCTGTCTGATCATCACTTACTCTCTGTCTGTCTCTCTCCCGCTGTCTCTCTTTCTCTATATCTGTCCCTCTCTCTCTCTTTCTCTACCTGCCTGTCTCTCTCCCTCTCTTTTTCTGACTCTTCGTAGGATCACAATCTCCCGATCTTAGGCTTGAATTGTCCTGTTTTATTCTGGCCTTATTGCCCTTCCAGCTCACCTTCTCCTCCAGAGAACCTCTATTCATTTCCTAGTGGCTATTTCACCATCCTATGATGAACCTAGCTCTAAATAAAGAATGCCCTTCCGTGTCTTTCTATCCTCAACTTCTTTTCATTCTGCCTATTTTCTCTGTTAGATTGGCTGTGATAGACTTAATTCAGCTTGTGGTCCATATATAATATGTGCTAAGTGCATCCGAAGGAAATCTCCTGTGCAACTGAGGGGAAAACCCCTCTCTCAGAGCCATAGTCAGGTCTAGATTCACAGAAAATAGTCCCGTTTGATCCCCAAGTCTATCCTGTATCCCTTTCCACCCTACTCCCCATTCTCTCTGTTTCTGTCTCTCCCTCCTCCTGCTCCTCCTCCTGCTCCTCCCTCCATGCTTTCTTCTTCAGATAAAGTCTTTTGAGACGGCCTCCACAAAGTTGGGAGCGGACATGAGGATGGAAATGGTGCAGATGATGTTGAACACACTGAAGGCCACCAGACACAGGCGGTCGATGACCGCCGCGGCAAACTTCCACTGGTCCGCCATGCTCTCCGTCTCGTCCTGCTCACGGAAACGGTCTGCCATGTACCGCACCTCCTCCAGGATGGCCTGGAGCTGGGGGTCACCCAAGGCCCCCTGCGAACAACCCCCTCCGGGTCCACCGCCAAAGCCCCCGCCACTGGAGACAGTGCTGGGGCAGCCCACTGTGTCCATGTTGGGGGTAGGGGGCAGCGGGGGGCTGCAGAATTGGGGGGGCAGGTGCGGAGGGGGGCTCCCTGCCATCCGGGGGGGTCCGGCCGAGATGCTGTTCCTCTGGAGGGACTCAGGAAGCAGTGGGGGTTCGTCTAGGCTCTGGAACCCTATGTAGAGCAGGTTGCCGTTGTTGTTGGCGCTGGACTGTGCATGGAGGTGGGGGTGCCCGGCGTGGAGCGGCCCAGCCTGGAGAGGGGCAAGGTTCTGTGGGTGCAGCGGGTGGAGCATGCCGTCTGGAGGGTTGGGGAGGCTGCCGCTCTGGGAGCCTGAGGAGCAGCGGCGGAGGTGGGGGGCACAGGGGGGGCGCTCTGGGCCGTCGCTCTCCCCCGGGCGCTTCATACGCAGGAACCATGCCACCCACTGGAGCAGGATGAGCTGGACCTGTATGTGTGTGTGGTAGGGGACACAGAGAGAGAGAGAGATAGAGAGAGAGAGAGAGAGAGAGAGAGAGAGAGAGAGAGAGAGAGAGAGAGAGAGAGAGAGAGAGAGAAAGAGAGAGAGAGAAAGAGAGAGAGACAGAACGAGAGAGACAGAAAGAGAGAGAGGCAGACAGGGAAAGATAAAGAACAAAGAACAAGACTGAGAAATACTGACAGTTGGAGATGTGACGAAACAACCTGGTGAACACTTCACTTCAATAATAGAACAGGTAGAAACAACATTTGATGTTTGAAAGCTTTGAGGTACATCCAAGCTGTAATTCGGAATAGGCGTACCAAACTTCTCAAGTCAAGGGAACTTTCAATTGTACGTATGACTGCGGTCACATCAAACCGAGTTTTCACAGTTCATTCTATTTGCTGTATTCTATTTATAGACATCTAATTGAGAGAACTAAGAAAGTGGTAAAGGAGTCCCTGTCCTTTTTGAAAGCCTATACAGACTTCTCTGATAATCCGGTTGTCCTCTAGGGTATTATGAACCACTAGGACTCACTGTCCTTCTCTTAGCCCATCACTTACTGTGCTAATTGGCCAGCTGACTGGCCCAATCAGAGCACTTCATCAACACAAAGACCTTGCAGATGTGCAAATCTATAAGCTATCCACAAGCCGTCCTCACTTTTTCACTCCAGGACAGTTTGTTTGGCTCAAGGATATCAACAAATTGTCTTTTTTTTTTCTTTTTTTCTGTAAGGTCACTTGATGCGGGGCATCTGGAAGTGATTCAATGCGAGGTTTAGTGTTCGAGGAGAATGATGGGCAGGGGGGGCAAATTTGGGAAGCAGAATGAAAGGACTCAGACACAGCAAGCTGAGGAGCCAGTGCTCTGAAAACAGAAAACAGACTCCGTTTGATGGAAAACCTCCGACCTCTGTAGTCAGCCTCTTCCTGCCGTGAAGGGGGGAGGGGGGGGGGAGACGGATGTTGGCGGAGAGAGGGATTGTGAACGGAAGACGAAGTACAAAAGGAAAGACAGAGGAAGAAGGATGAGAGTATAAAAAGGATTTAGGGACATGGAAACGACACAGGCGGTAGGAGGAAAGGGACTGAAGAAGCAAAGTGGGTGACGGGCAGGGAGGGAGGATAAGAGACGAGGCACATAGTGCCACATTATGTTTGCCAGATGGAGACGATTGTAAGTTACTGAATTTAAAAAGGTCTCTTTTGTCTTAGTGTGTGTTGGTCTATGTCAGTGCCTGTGTGTGTGTCTCACCCATTTCGGCATTGCTCCTCCATTTGGGTCGTGGTGATGATATTGAAGCACCACCACAGTGGCTATGACCGACATCCCCACTATTATCATAATACTGGCAAAGTACTGGCCTGGGAAAGTGAGAGGGAGAGAGGAACAGACTAAGACAGCATTGTGATGGCCATTTGTAATAACAATAATGCTCAGAGTGGCTCTCTCACTGATCATGACTGGGCATTTTTGGGGAGTTTTAATGGTCAGGATTTGTGTTGGAGTCAGAGAGTTGTCTCTGCACTGAGCTCACTGGCACAACCATCATTTCCAGCAGAAAGCCTCGACGATTTATTCAGGGCAATAACACTTAAAGGCGACCAGATGGCTAGATCACCAGAGCCTGACCACAGTTGGGCTCCAACGCCACCACGGGTCCAATTAGCTAAAGCACATCCATGCATACATACTGACACACAAAACACACTCACAAAACACACACACTCAAAAACATTTAGTTGTTGTTTTTTTACAGTATTGTCAGACCCACACACACAGATTTACCTATTAAAGGGATGGAGTCTGATGTAGCTGGCATAATCTCTGCTACCAGTAACATGAAGACTGTGAGAGACAGCAGCACTGTGATGCCTGTATAGGGAGACCACGAGAGAGAGAAGGAGGAGAGAGAGAGATGTGTGAAAGAGACATATGTTAGAGAGATATGTTAAAAGTTGGAATTAAGTACTCACTACCTGCATATTACTCTTTCATCAAGTTCCACTGGGCTCCAGTTGGTTTGACAAATGTGTCAACTTGGGACTTTAACCAATCAAGCTGAAGAAAACGGACTTAGTAAAATGAGATTAGGTTCGATCTGATTTGATTCAAATTGCAAAAGTGACGGGCTAAATGCTCACAAGTAAATTACTTTTAGCTGTAGATCCTCCGCCAGCCTATCCTCTCTAATTCTGCTGTGGAAACCCACCCCTTAACCCCTCTCATCTCGCTCTCCATTCATCCAACTTCCTCCTTGTCTTCTCCTCTTCCTCCCCCCGTTTATCCTCTGTCCCATTTCATTTTTTAAAGGCCGAATTTCAGAAGTGCTTTCTTGGCACAAATGGCGCCATCGGAGAAGACCCAGTAAAACATCTGTCAAATGCGCGAGACTCGTTAGATCACAAGATAAAACGCACCGCCCCTTTAAGAATGTGGGAAAACTGGATGGATGCACTTTTAAGAATGTCACCAGCATTAATGGGAAAGGCCATCATTTAAAGGCATGTGCCTTGCCGGCTCGCAGAGGCCTTGAGTTTCCGGTCCCTCTCACCCCTCCATCATGTCTGAGGTCAGTATGTGTTCCTGGTAGGCAGCGAGTGTGTAAGCTCTCTCCTTAATCAACTGCTTGAGCTTAATTACATCAATAGGTTAACTGGCTGTGCATTTTTTCTCTCACTGAGCTGAAATGCAACGTAATGCATTCTGTATCTGGGTTAAATATATGCTCGCATACATCACTGCTTTGGCAAGAACTGAATCCTCTCTTTTTCACTTCCCTTCCTTCTTCTGCTTTTTCCCTCTCGTCTACTCCAAATCCATTTCTCTTCATCACCGGGGAGCGTCTACCGGACCTTTCTTGCCATCGCATCAGCCACTTCTATTATTATGTGCCCCTCTACGATGAAATCATTCCTCCAATCCGACCCTCTCTTTGAGTTTACACTCTCTACTAGGTTCTCCTTTTTCCAAGTTCAATCCCCCCATTACACCCTCACATCACTCTCTTCAAAAACCCTTCCCTGCCCTGCCCTCCAACCCCCATCCCCCCTCTCACCCAGCGAAATCTTCTCTCCTGAGTCTGCGGGCAGCACAAAGATGAGCAGCGTCATGGAGGACAGCAGCACGCAGGGGATGAGCAGGTTCAGAGCGTAGTACAGCGTCCTCCTCCTGATGGTGATCACAAACGTCACGTCGGGGTAAGGCTCCTTGCAGCAGTCATAGAACTGCTCACCGCGTGTTCCAGGCACAGCTGGAGAGAGTGGTGTGCATGGAGAGAGAGAGCGACAGAGAGAGATAAAGAGATAAAGAGAGAGAGAGATAAAGAGAGGGATAGAGAGAGAGAGACAGAGTAGTAAAGGGAGATGAAGAATTAATCAAAATATCGTCTTGAGGTCTACCAATGCAAGGACAGATGAATAAAAGTCATTTGGAAGACATTTCTATGCAAGGTGAATTTCAATGCCGCGAGTGCACTCGGGTTATATTTTAGTATTCCAGATCCTAGCCTTGTAGAACCTGAACCCAAGACCTTGGTGTTTTAAAATGCCATGCAAACCGCAAAATGAATTTGAATGGGCTGGACCCACACACCACTCACCCACAAGATCCCACTCGCCGTTGGGCATATATCCTGAGATGTCTGCATCGCTCATCTGGAGGTCCAACAGCCAACCGTCATAGGTCCAGGAGCCAAACTTCAGCTCACACTTTTGTAGGTCGAAGGGGAACCAGCGCACGTCCACATTACACGTGCTCATGAAGATCCCTGACAGAGAACAGGAAGGGGAACCAGAATACGTCCACATTACACATGCTCATGAAGATCCCTGACAGAGAACAGGAAGGTGACATTTAAAGGAAATATCACTGAGACCCAGTAAAATTGAGAAAGAGAAGGAGCGAAAAACGGAGGAGGGAGGATCGAGACGTCAGGGAAAACTGGATGAAATGAGTATGCAAGCATTGTATTGTTTATTGTTTCTGTGTACATATCTACTGTGCACGTTGTTTGTGCATCTCTCCCCAGCACAGAGGATCAGTAGCATGTTGAATAAGCAGAGCTGCAGAAGAGAAGGTGCCAGACTCCTGATCGTCACTTCTCATTATGCAGCAGTCAGCTTCCCCAGAACACAATCACATTAACCACACACACACACACACACACACATATACATGTACAAATTCATACATACACACACACACACACACACACTCATTCACTTTGAATCACTGATACACAGTGGTTGCTTTTGGGGACATTTAAACTGAGCAATTACCGATATGAACAAATCAAGTCTTTAGAGATTTCAAATAGCGCAGAATCAAAATGTCATCTTCAATCAGGGACAGCATTCGGAGACGTTCATTATCTGAAGACATACAAATGAGACCAGTAGGAAAACAAATCAGGAAGCAAAAGGCCCAATTAGAGTGCATTAGCAATTTTTCACCACAGAAAAAACTGCAACAGGTTATACAAACAATAGTGATTTAGTCCTGCTCAAATTATGTAAATCATTGTCACGTCACACAGAAGGCGAGATTAAGGAACTAAATCACATCCATTTCATTTAAGCAATGTATTAGTGATGATTCATGATTATTTTATTACCCCTATTGCTGAACCCCTATATGGGCTTGTGATGTTCAAAGCGTGACCAACAAACACTCCCCAACACAACTTCAATCCCTCGTCCAGCTCACATCCCTCCTCCAGCTCACATCCCTCCGCCAGCTCACATCCCTCCTCCAGCTCACATCCCTCCTCCAGCTCACAGCCCTCCTCCAGCTCACATCCCTCCTCCAGCTCATAGCCCTCCTCCAGCTCACACCCTTCCTCCAGCTCACACCCTTCCTCCAGCTCACATCCCTCCTCCAGCTCATATCCCTCCTCCAGCTCACAGCCCTCCTCCAGCTCACATCCCTCCTCCAGCTCACATCCCTCCTCCAGCTCACATCCCTCCTCCAGCTCATAGCCCTCCTCCAACTTACATCCCTCCTCCAGCTCACATCCCTCCTCCAGCTCACAGCCCTCCTCCAGCTCACATCCCTCCTCCAGCTCACACCCTTCCTCCAGCTCACAGCCCTCCTCCAGCTTACATCCCTCCTCCAGCTCTCACCACTCCTTCAGCTGCATTGTCTGGGCTCTGACTTTGCTGTAATCACACAGGGCAATTAATTGATCAAGAGACACTAAACCTGAAATTACACTGATTAGCTAAAAGCTATCTTTATTTTCACTTACCATGGCCTGTACTCCCACATATCAGCAACAGTTACACGACCACACCGTCGACCCATTAGTTCACTACCACCTTCCCATACCATAACTCCATCTGTATTGCTACCGTCTGGGAGTGAATATTAGTCCAGACAGGCCACTTGTTTGTATTCTTCAACCCACGTTCTCTTTGGTACCATTAACCCTCAACATCACCCATCCCCTGTAAGTGTGAGCCCCATGCATCACACACTCCACCCTGCTCCCCCCACCTCCACCCTGCACCCCCCACCTCCACCCTGCACCCCCCACCTCCACCCTGCACCCCCCACCTCCACCCTGCTCCCCCCACCTCCACCCTGCACCCCCCACCTCCACCCTGCACCCCCCACCTTCACCCTGCACCCCCCACCTCCACCCTGCACCCCCCACCTCCACCCTGCTCCCCCCACCTCCACCCTGCACCCCCCACCTCCACCCTGCACTCCCACCTCCACTAATGAACTCCACTACGCTCCCCCCCACCTCAACCTCCAACCAGAAACCTCCATGGTCTGAGCATGGTAGTGTAATTTCAGCAGAATTATTCAGCAAGGGTGTCAACCCTCCTGTTAGCTCCTTGGCAGACCCACCAAAACATAATCACACATTCACACAGCCTTTTATCTCCACGGAGGCCAAATGGACCCCGGTAATTGGAGAGTCAGATCTGGCCCAAGTCAGGCCACTCCAGGCGGGTCGAGCTCTGCTCCTTAGCTCTCTGTGTGGCGCAGTTTATATTAGCATCATGCTAAGTATCCTTTCCTCTCTCTACACTCCTGTCTAATTGGTCTTAGCTTAAAGTAAGAAATTAAGCATCTGTGTTCACATTCAACAATCTATGAATAAACCATGCTCCACCAGTGTTTCAAATGACGGGGTTTCTTTTCAAGCATCCCTAAATTTGGCCTTCAAAAGGGCATCTTTTTGCAGCTAGCACCAGAGACAGGATCACAGCCTTCTTTAATGTGGTGGAGCGGAAGAATCCTGAGGGAGGGAAGGGGAGTTGGAAGGGGGTGCTGCATTCTACTTGGCGTAATGATAGTAAAGTATTCCTAAAGCATTTAATACATCTTAATATGTTTTTTATTTGATAGAGTTATAGTTTTATCATTTAGCAATAAGAAAAATATGTAATTATATATTGTTAATCATGTCTAAATATAACAAGCAGAAAGTATATATATATATGTATATATGTGTAATCTTGTTTATTACTCATGATCAGAATTGTGCTTGTTGTATGTAAATTTAACAGAGCTAAAAATATATATTTACAGACTGTTGAGCTTATAAATTGGGAATCCAAAACATTAGTGACACCACAGTATATCAAAATTGGTTTGTGTCTATACTTTTCCCAGTATGTGGATCCATATCTCTCTGCATCATGGCTCTGAGCACTGGGGATGCTTTGTCACAGCAACAGAACATGTTGTTATGTGGGGTAGTATAATATCAGTAGTAGTATAATATTTACATGATGTTCATGTACTGACAGGCTGAAGGAAAGAAGGTTCCAGAGTCAGAAAGAGATCTGTAGAGGATCCTTGAAGAAGGAATGGACAGGAGGGAGATGAAGGGCGTGTGAGATGGCTATTAAAGGGTTGACAGACTTACCTGGAGGTAGGTATTCACAAAATCCACTAGAGTTGACCAGCACATTTGTCTTGAAGGTGGAGTCAAAGTCATCGTCTGCACTGAAGAAGGAGAGAGGAAAGGGTGGAACTCTGGATGCTGTTTTCTTAAGTGTGTGTGGTGTGTGTGAGTGTGTGTGGTGTGTGAGTGTGTGTGCTGTGTGTATGAACGTTGGTGTGTTACCTGTTGTAGAGAAGGATGTCTGGGGTCCAAACCTGGTCTGTGGTAAAACGCAAGTTTTTTACGCCCGGGTATTCAGACTGGTTCCATTGGAGATAATGATCGAACCAACTCTGATAGACATTAAACAAAACTTGGAATGAGCCATCGAAACACATTGCATGTTTTCTTCATTTGAATGTCTGACTTCAAATGTTTCTGGAACCGAAGGGGTCAAAAACAGAAGAGCTGTCTTTACCATTCGAAGCCATATGTTTGTGGTGAGGACCTGATTTTTCTCATCCTATAAAAGAAACAAGAGTCAGCCATTGAGTTGAAAGATTGGGTTCTTTCCATCAACGGAACAGACAGTTACCGCACGAAGGACAATATTGATAGAATCATGGATCTGCCAGTCTTCATCGGCTTGAATTCTCTCTAAACATACACTGCATTTCAACAACAAGACAGACAGACAGACAGACAGACAGACAGACAGACTGACAGACAGACAGACAGACAGACAGACAGACAGACAGACAGACAGACTGACAGACTGACAGACTGACAGACTGACAGACAGACAGACAGGCAAGCAGTCAGATGGTCAAGCGGGCAGATGAACAGAGGGAGGGATAGAGGAGCAGGCAGGTTGCACGATAGGTACACAGACAGGCAGACAGGCAGGCAGGCAGGCAGGCGGGCGGACAGAGAGACAAATGGACGGCTTGATGGACAGACAGGTAAACAGGTACGCAGGCGGCAAGACAGACAGTGCCTACCACATCCATGATCTGGACCAGGCTGAGGGTGAAGATCACGGTGAGGGGGAGGGAGTCGTTGCCCACCGGGCGCTCCATGCGGTTGTAGTCCTTCAGCAGGTTCTTCAGCAGGTTCCTCTGGTGAGGGCCCTGCACAGACACTGAGGAAAGAGAGCACAGGAGAGGGGGAGGGAGGGATGAAGTCACGTCAGATGCAGACAGAGACATGATGGATGGTTGGTGAATTTGCATTGAGAAGAATAATAGAAAGTTGATGACGGGTGAAAAAGAAAAAAAAGGACAGCAGAGAATGTGGAGAATGTGAGGTGGAAGTAAAGGAGGGGTGAAACAGTGGCAAGGTCTCCCAGAAAAGTTATTTGTCAACTTCATCAATACTTAACTTGCTTTAATGATTCGTGATCTTTGTGTGACCGAGCAGAGTATGATTAAGCTGTCATGTTAGCATAAAATACCCCAATGCTCGACAGAGCAGAATCACACGTGTGAAGTGAACGCTGAATGAGACAAAACATCCTCAGGCCTCCTGTCAGGGATAGTGGAGATAATTGTTGGGTAATTCTTGAGAACATTGACACATCTCTTTTATCATAAAAGCACACACAGCCCCATTTTTGCATTCATTCAATATCTGTGTCTACTGAGAAGAACATTCTGGCACAATTTCAAGACTACATCAAGTCTGACTCACAGGCAGTGTACATTATTAGTTTTAAGTTATTTATGTGCTGCATACTCTGCCTGAAGTGTGGTGACAAACCTCAAAAGCTCTGTGGTTCTAGAACCACCTAGGGTATATTATTAGCTCTCCCACTGGCAACCTGTTCCACCCTCTGTACAGTTTGTCTGTACAGCTGCAGCAACATGTCTCCTTCAACTGAGCAGGGAAGCAGGATCCAGACAGATCCATGATGGTGCTCAAATCAAATCATCCCCCTGCTGATACAGGCCCCCAGCGAACAACGCTCTCTTGTCTAAAGACTTCCGTAGAGATTTTGGAGAAAATAGGTTGAGTGGGGAGAAGGTGGAAGGGGAAGGCGGGGGGGGGGGGGATCTGGGTAAATTTATGATTGCAGTTAAGGATCCTTCAGGAAAGCATGCCACTCTGTGTCTCTATATTTATCTGTAAACTCTACCTGCCTCAGGCTCGGCACCAGACGTTAGCGCAGTCGAACAGTCATTATCGTAGCTGTGTGTGGATGAGCTCTGCACATTCATTCGGCACACATATGCAAATTCACACTTATAAACAAGGCAACAAACAGATTTGGTATCCACACACACATATGTAAACACTTTCCCTTTGTTCTGCCTTTTCTTCCACGCCAGCTACTTTCACCTCACCCCCCTCAGGCAATGATTTGAGAGGTAGAAATATTGAGAAAGAGAGAGTGAGGGAAGAAGCTATAGAGATAAGGACAGACAGTCTGTAAAAGAGTCAGAACTCTAATCTTTAGACTTGAGAGCAAAAAAAAGAAGGCGACTTACCGTGAATCAGAGCAGAGAATCCACAGAGAACCAGTGCACCAGAGCCCCACATTCTAGTGTCCAGAGCCAGGAGAGGAGACAGACCGGGTTAGGGGGAGCCTGGATGGAGAGGGGACGAGGAGAAGCACGGAGAGGAGGAACGTTGGATTCACAGCCAGGAATTCCCCTGGTCTGCATCCACCAAGCATGAGAGGGAATGAGTGAGTGTTCCGGAGGAGAGAGGGATGAACAGAGTGATGGAGGAAGAGAGAAGAAGAGATGGTGAATGTGAGGTACGGAGCCTGAGCTCGCACAAGCCTTCGGCAGATTGCAGTGAGTGAGTGGGGAAAGAGAAAAACATCTCATTGATTCGAGACACCAGTCAGCTCTCTCTCTCTCTCTCTCTCTCTCTCTCTCTCTCTCTCTCTCTCTCTCTCTCTCTCTCTCTCTCTCTCTCTCTCTCTCTCTCTCTCTCTCTCTCTCTCTTCCTCTGTCAGTCTCTCTTTCTCTCCCTTCACCCCCTCCCTTTTAGAGTCCCTTCTATTTCTCTAGGAGGTGGAGCTAAGGAGGAGAACCGGAGACAAGGAAATAATGGATGGAGAGAGAGGGTGAAAGTAAAGGGGGGAGAGAAAAGAAGAGAAGGGGGGTACTGTGGTGTGTTGGCCAGCCCTTATTTGACCTTCTCGGGGCTATATAAACGGACCCGGTTGGAATTCATGAACACATGAATATATGAATTACAACCATTAATAGAGGGGGGTCTTGTGGTTCCTTGTGGAATATTACTGCCACAGTGTATGGTGGTGGTTTGCATGTGTCTGAGGGGTTGTTCTAGGTATTGTAGGTGAGGGATGTGTGGCTTTGGAGTTGGTTGAGGGGGGGGGGGGGTTGAATCAGCAGGACGGATGGACTCATGTCTAATTGAGAAAGTGCTGGGCTCTGCAGGAGACTGGGGAATGTGCATAGTTAAACTCCGCTTCTCATTCGTCCTCACGAAGTGCTGATGCAGGGACGGAGGGAGGAGAGAGACGGAGAGCGTGAGAGCGAGGCAGGGAGGGTGGAAGGGAAAAAGAAAGAGGGGTACTGTATAATAGATTACCCTATTACTTCTGCTGCCCCCCTCGATATCCAAAGGTTCCTGGGGGGCTGTCAGACATCCTGTGTGCTCAGGAGGAACGTCGCCACGCTCGAATGCACACAGCATGAAAGGAAGGCCCTGCAATCCTATAGGGTGCCAGAGAAAAGAGAGAGTCAGTGGGAAAAGCTTGGGTGAAGTACCAAAAACAGCACCAAGCGTGGAAGGAACACAGCTCTAATATATCACCACGGGAGAAAAAGATTTTCTGCGGTAATTGCAGAGCTAAAATTGCCTTTTCAGTATGGCCTTCGCACACCTGGCCTCAGCTGTTGATCTGGTGGGATAGAAGTCTGGTCTGCTGTTAGGATAAATATTTAGCTTCAAAATAAAACCATAATGCTGGGTTAAAAAAACTGATCAGAGACAACGAGGTGTGGGTGACATCTTGTGGCTGATACTGAAAGGGCATTGTGAGTGCAACAAATTTATGTGGCCTATATAAGTGCTTTATTATTTCAGTGGCAGTTTTGGGTGAGGGTTAAGGATAACTGGGTGCAGGAGAGAATGTAGAGACTATTAAGAAATGGACGAGGACTCCAAAAGTGAGACTGTTTACGTGCGGTGAGCTGATAATGGGGATGATAAGGATAATCCTGCGACCAAACCGTGTACACTGTGCCTTTGACTGCTGAGGTCTGCCCCTGACAATGCACAAGCCATTAGTCATTGTGCTTTGCTGTGTTTTAATGACTCCGCTGATTGGATGAGACATCCTAACACGCTGACGCTCCCCCACCACTTAATAGGGTATTATCGACAGCCAAGCTCATACATCCACAGCGGCCGGGTCTTCTGACTTCTCGCAGTAGCCTAGCTGAGCACGGAGGCTGGCCGGCCGTCTAGATTGAAGTCATTCACCTGTCTAATTACTGGAGAACAGCATCAAGCTCCAAGGTTTATTCGTTTGAAATACAATGAAATGCAAACCTCCGAGCATTAAGACAGAGTCTACGTAGAGACAGTACATCTAAAATAAAATAAATTTAGGCTCAATCCAAATCTCACGCTAAGTTGAGTAGTCTATCTCTGCGCTTCATCAGTGCACCATTTTGACGTCACTTTGGAGAAAGAAAAAAAAAAGCATCTGCTAAATATATAAAATGTCAAATGTAAACGTCAAATGCTTAGTGATCAGGCTGAGGGTGAAGCTGAGCCCTTGGAGCCAGGTGTGAGGGTGCTGAAGGGCTGGAGCTCCTGGGCAAGCCTGCAGATGGGCCATGTTTGCAGCGTAAGCATTTACTGGTTCTACCTGCAAGTAGAGATAGTGGAAGACAGCAGCTTTCCCAGGGTACAGAGACACACAGTAGGAAGTCCCAGTATTGAAGGTAGCTGGTGATGGGGTCTGTAATAGGGTCAGCCCACCAGGTTGTGTAGTCCAGATGTCCTAGAGAGGAATCATTGAAAAACAGGCTGCACTGAGATTTGAGATTTCCCTTCCTTTCTTTTCACTTCTCTCTCTCTCTCCCGCTCATTCAGACTCATTCTTAGCTCTGTTTTATATCAGCTCTGAGTAAAGAACATGTCTTTTGATGAGATTTATGTACTGTATAAATCTTTCTCCATCCATCCATCCTCCTTCCACCCCTCCTTCTCGGTGCTCTGTCTGTGGCGCCGGTATCTGCAATGGCAATCTGTCACATGAAGAATTATTAGATGAGATAAACGATCCCAGATGTATTTGTTATGACGTTAATACTTAATACTTTTTCCTCCAGCATATTGACAGGGTAAAGGGGTGACACATTTAATATTTCATAAGCCTATAAGTATCGGCTCTGTGACGCTCATACTAACTTGATTAAGATGTCACATTCCCTAATCTGTGAACCGTCAGCAGGACCATCACTCACTCTCGCAGATTAAATTGGAGGAGATCCAAATTGTAGCTTTAAGAGTCCCCTTGAAAACATAGCTTTAAAAAAAAAAGAGAAAAAAATACACATACAGGAAAGTCTATCACTTACTGGATCAATGTCTACTAGCCCTGCCTTAAATCCACACTGACACACACACACACACAGAAATACGCCAGCAATATCCAAAGATGTGGAACAAACCTTTTTAAGGTTTTAAGGAAGTTGCTGGAGATTTTATGAAGTACTTTTTTTTACTATACCACTAATGATTGGTTTTAATAATTTAAATGGCATGGAACCCTTAAACTATGCATGGACATTGTACTGAGATTCCATCACATGGATTGGAAGTTAATACTGTAACATCTTCTTATATCTATGGGAGGGGCTTGGAGCTGGCTCTGTTTTCTGGATCACAGTTCTGTCTGGAAAAACAGACAGATTAGGAATTATTTAAATGTCTTCCTATATTCAAGTCAATTAATTTCAGGCTATTGGATCATGATCTAACTAAAGGTTTAAACCACTGGGAACCTCTTCAGTGTCAAGCTTCATTGGATACTTCAGAAGGTTTCTCGTCAGGTAAGACTGAAAAAAGGAAACTGTTTTACGCTACATAGAGGCTTTAGCTGCACCATTGCGATGTAGTAGACATAAATGTATTTAGTCATTATCAAAAAGGTATTTTCAGCTGAGCAGTGGGGAGGGGGAATGGACATTCCAGAATAAGATGTTTTTGTTTGTTTGTTTTTTACACAAACTTTTACACTTTTGGGTGTGTTTATCTCCTATGCAGAGAACACGTGACTTGTTTGCAATGCTAATCATTGAGGAGCCTTTCTGACAGTTTCATTCTTGTACCTCTGTTTCTCCAATACAGTCCTCATAAAGTCAGTCAGACACAGTGACGCACCAACTGTGCTTGTTATACCATGGAGCCTTCTCCCTCTATTAACTTTTCAACGCTGGAGGGCAACTTAGAAGCAGAAGACCATCATCCCCTCATGAGAATGGTTCCTCCTCCACCTGCCTTCAGCAGCCAATGCGGGATACACCACTCACTCCAAAAAGGGGGGGATTACTCAGTGTGGCTGGATAGACCCCAGCCGCTGTCTGCCCAGCTTTTGTACAACGGCCAACTCCATGCTTCGCCCTCACCCTGCTCGAACAGACGGGTGGAGCAGGAGAGGGAGAGAGTGAGGGATGTACAGAAAGAGAAGAAAAACGAACGATCATCTGGGAACAAACCGAATAAAAAGTACAAAGCCCGGGGCTGGGGCTCCATGAAAAGTCCAAAAAAGAGTCCCAAGAAATGTCCACAGAACAGACTATCCTACAATGACATCCCTATGGGGCCCTACACGTTACCTGGGTCCCCCTATAATGGACTGGGCCGGTCCCAACTGAACTTGATGGATAGAGAGAGAGACCTGTGCAACGACAAAGGTGGCAGGCCCGATGCCACGTCACTGGAGATGTACGAGCAACGCAGTCTCCCCGAGATCATCATCACCACCAAAGAGGATTTCCCTCAACAGGACCTGAATGAGACCCCCGGCTTCCAGCAGGACTCGGACCAGGTCCTCACACCGGCTAAGGAGCTCCAGGCTGGGGTTGAGGAGATCCATGCTAGCCCAGGGAGGTCCAGGCATGCGGTCAGGGACTGTCCCGGAAGAAGGAGCCAGAACATTGGCTGCAGACTGGTCCACCGAAGAAAGCTGTTTGAGAGGAGGCAGGGACTGAACGACTATGCACTGGCTGTGGGGATCTTTGGCATGGTGGTCATGGTGATGGAGACAGAGCTCTCCTGGAGTGTCTACAGCAAGGTCAGCTAACGATTACATTCTAGTCACTTTGGAAACAAGTTGATCTTAAAGTGTTCTAAATAGGGTATTGTGAGACTAATCAATAATGGTGTGGATCCACTCCTTTTTATGCATTTCATTCACATCAGACAAATTCTTATTTCCAATGTCAGAATGACAGTTGAATAATGGCAGCCCTGGTGGAATTGTTATTGTTTGTCAAAACATGTGTTCCCTACAGAGTTCCATATACTCCCTGGCTCTGAAGTCCGTCATTACTTTGTCTACGGCCATCCTGCTTGGGCTTATTGTAGCCTACCACATGTGTGAGGTCCAGGTACTGGATTTGCCACCTATAGGAGATCCATCAACTTCTTCTGTCTAACCTTCAAGATCACCTTCGACAAATAGTTATTACAACCATGTTTCATATACTGTATCGCTGTAAGTATAATTGTTTCAGTTAAACAGACACAAGTTTATCTCTCTCCGGCAGCTCTACATCCATGACAGTGGCGCAGAAGACTGGCGAATTGCCATGACGACCGAGCGGGTCACCCTGATTGCCTTGGAGATGGCCGTGGCGGCCATCCACCCGTTCCCGTTGGGCCTGCCGCTGGCGTGGAGGGAGCTGGCGCTCACGCCCTCGCTCTCCGAGTCGGAGCTGGAGATCGTGCTGGCGCTGCCCATGTTCCTGCGGCTTTACCTGCTGGGACGCTGCATGATGCTGCACAGCCGCCTCGTCACCGACACGGCCTCCCGCAGCATCGGAGCCCTCAACAAGGTCAGGGGTCGACCAAGGGGCAAAGGTCACCAGTCTGACTTGCCAGCGGGCACACGCAGCATTGACTGTGACCTCTACCCTTTGACACTACCCCCTGCCCTGTTCCCAATATTAAATTATGTGCTTACAAAATCCTTCTTTGTAATCTCTTCCCTTGTTATTGCTTTTTTTAAGTGTGACGCCATTGATGACCTTCAGTCCATAATACCAAACCTCCCATTCATACTCTGTTGTCTCTCTACAATACCTGAATTACCCTTTCTGTTGGTGTATGTGCCTGTGTGGGCTTGCTAGATTCACTTCAACACTCGCTTCGTGATGAAAGCCCTGATGACTATCTATCCTGGCACGGTGCTGATGATCTTCAGCGTGTCGCTGTGGATTGTGGCTGCCTGGGGCCTACACGTCTGTGAGAGGTAGACACACCAGTCCTGACCCCTGGCTTCTCATGGGTCCGATTTCTTCATCATTAATAAACATCACTTTTAAAGTGACATCATTTATTTAAAAAAAAACCTTTGGCGGATTCACATATCCTCAAGGTTTGATCTTTCTGATGAATGCTAATCTCAGGCACCATAACTATCGGGACCTGAGCAGTAACTACATGGAAGCCCTGTGGATGGTATCCGTCACCTTCCTGTCCATTGGCTACGGGGATGTGGTGCCACACACCTACTGTGGACGCAGCATCTGTCTTCTCACTGGAATCATGGTGAAGAATCAAATAACCTGGCAACAAAAAAAGAGTATAAATGTAACAACAATGCAATCTTGACAGCATGACGTATCCTATGATTATTGATCTTCACTGTCTGTCTGTCTGTATGTCTGTCTGTCTGTCTGTCTGTCTGACACACACACAATCCTGCAGGGGGCTGGATGCACGGTTTTGGTGGTGGCGGTGGTTGCCAGGAAACTGGAGCTGAGCAGAGCAGAGAAACACGTCCACAACTTCATGATGGATTCCCACATCACCAAGAGGGTAGCTGTTAGACTCACAAGTCCAAGAGTGAAACATTTTGTACATTTGAATTCACTTGAGACAAATGTATTTTCTGAGCCCGTCACAGCAGGCTCTGTCGTGATACATATCAACACTGTCCAATAGCATTTCTGGTAGACTGAATTGTTGAGTTATTGTTACACTGCAGTTGAAATGTTATTTGTGCACCATGCCTGGTAAATACATACCAGACCATTCCTTGACTCTAACCTCTGATTCTGAATGTTCTGCTCTTTCTGTATGAACCATTTATGTTACTTTGACAAGTGTCTACTAAGTGAATGAAATTCAAAATGAATTATTTTTTAGCTCTAGTTTTATTTTTATCCAGATAAAAATTGCAGCAGCAAATGTGCTGAGGGAAACGTGGATGATCTATAAACACACCAAGCTGTCGAGAGAGAGACACCACTCCAGGGTGCGCATGCACCAGAGAAAACTCCTATTGGCTATCCACCAGTAAGGAGCCAGCCAATCACACCGTTCCCTATACTGACCTAACAATCAGATTAATGCTCACCTTCGTACTCTTCCACTATGACCTCAATACAAATATTTAGAGGTTGAATCACAGGATACATTTCTGAATGCTTGATTCTGAGTCCTCTTACTTCAGGCTGCGGGATGTTAAGATGGAGAAGAGGAAACTGATGGACCAGGCCAACACTCTAGTGGACCTTGGCAAGGTGAGGTGGGCTTGGTGAAGATGGGGCCTAACCTATCCTGCATCCAATAACCAAATCAAGTTTAGTAACATGCAGCTATTTGATTGGTGTGAATTTTTCTTTGTGTTTCTCCACACTCAATTATTGTTGAGTAACCCAGATGCAGAATATGATGTATGATATGCTGTCAGAGGTACAAGGTTGCAGAGGAGACCTGGAGACGCATGTGAAGAACCTGGAGGCACATGTAGTGGAGCTGAGGGAGGGCTTTAGGACCCTGATGCCCCTCCTCTCCAGCACTCTCTCCACACAGAACTCCTCAATCCGACATCTGCTGAGAGAGAGGGAGGTTCAGGCAGAGACAGCCAGTATGGGTGGACAGGATAGGTAAAGAAAATAGACATCCTGAGACCAATGACCACTCTGAACTTTAGAAACAATATTTGAAGCAATTTATAAAACCTTCCCAGTCCAAAGAGATCTGTAGGTTTGGGACAAAGGTAGGATTGACACCAGGGTTGACAAATACTGTGTTTAGACAATTTGCAAGTAACTTGTTTACAGCATTTTTTGTGTAATAGGGGCACATTTTAGCCAAAGACAGTGTGACAGTTTAGCACTTATATGATAGTGCAGAAAATGGTAGAAAAGGTTGAGGTGACAGGATCATATGGATTTACCTTTTTTCCATTATATTAGTGGGACAGTCCATCAAAAAGACCTTAAAATAGCAAAAAGACATGTAAATTATACTGAATGTCCCCATTTGTTTAAATAATTCTACAATTTTGCAATTGTATCCCTTTTTCTGCCAAGTATGAAATGTTACCATGTAAGCATGATGTGCAAATACTTGCAAAAAAATAAAACATTACACCAATTCTTTAGCCAAAACACTTTTATTAAGAGACAGGAGGTTGAAGGGCAGAGTTACAGCAACTAACTGATCTGTCATTTTCAACAAGCACTTTCATCATCTTGCTGCCAGTCTTCCAGTGTGGTTCTCGCGATTTCCGCTGGGTCTTAAGTACCCGGCCGTCATTTTGGGGCCAGGGCAGCTGATATCAACCGGTCCAACCACTCCTCTCCCTCATACTGGGGGCGCTGGATGCAGAATTAGTGCTGCTTCCTCCTGAATGAGCACCCTGACAGATGGAAAAACACAGTCAGGCCACAAGAACAAAAGGGGGTATTACAGCTTACGTTGCACTGGTCTCTGGATGCTGCCGTCTGTGTTTGTGGACACATTGTAGAAGGAATGTGCATTTCATTATATAACACATCTTCTAAAATCATGTTCTAATGCAGCTCATAGGTACCCAATCAGCTTGGCATAATGAAGATTAAGACGTTGACAGTGACTTTATAAGAGACATTTGTTCTCAACTTTCGAAAGGGGGGCGCCAATGGTCTAGCACAACCCTTCTGCAAAGAGAGGTTCATCTAGCACTGGAATGAGATTGAAAAACCATGGGAGGTAGTTGTCCAGTCACTTGGCAGTGCGGGAAATCGAAAAATGAAAGATTCACCCCCCCCACCCCCCACCCAGGGAACGCAACTGAGGCAAAGCAGAGTAAAATTCGGGTCGGGAATGTTTCATATGGGAGACAGCTTACCCTCTGTGAGACGTGCTTTGCCCCCAGTTGGCTGACACAAGACAGTGGAACAGCCAACACACAGAACAACAGTCTGGGCGTGGCTGAACACCGTTGTAATCTTGTAGCATCCTATGGGGAAAACACAGAGCAACACAGTATTATTTGTTAATGTAAATAAAATAAAATACCACCAAATAATCTACAACATAATGATGTCGAGCTAATTCACTGGTGGTGAAGTGGGGCTTACCTGGACACTTAACATCCATGAAGTAAGAGTTTGGACACTGGACGAGTCGCTTCTTCTTGTGACTCCTCTTCTCCTCCTCAGGGGATGGGTGCAACAAGTCTTTTGCGAGCTGTTAATGACAAGACATGTTTATTCTCAGGTTCGATTGGTCTAGCGAGATGTTGAGCAGTGCCAAAGTATCTACACAGCTCATTCGGACCATAGAGTAGGACAACTGCTTCCACAGCTCAAATCTAGCTAACTAGCAAGCAAACTATGGAATTTACATGGTCTTGATTAAATATTACACCAACGTTGTTTTAAACTGCCTATGCCACATTGCTGGTTGGCTGGGTACTGTAACCTAGATGGCGAACTTTGCAAATCTAATCCAACTTGATAACAAGCATTTTGTCAGACAATTGCACGTATTTTTATTTATGTGGAGCAACAGCATCTCTCAAGAGGTAATTAATTGTACACCAGGTTGCCCAAAACTGCGTTCTGCGTAAGAGTTCGTTTCTCTGGGCAGCGCTGTCACCATGTTTGCAATATGCGCGTCGCCATCTTTTATTACAATGCGCTAGCAATGCACGCGTGTAAAAGATTATGTACAACCCAATCGACGCAACGGATAGGGTTGGAAACCACAACGGTACATTCTTCACTATTTTATTAAATGATTAAGTATCGCATGGGGTTCTAAAACTCCGTGCAAGTAGGAAGACATAAATTGTAATCCAGCGCGGTTACTCACTGGCATGTTGGCGAAGATATAGCCGCTGCCGGAAAGGAAGCTAAACCGGAAGGAAGGGGTTCATATTGGCGATGCCTTTGCTAAACAGGCAGGAAGCGAGTAAATGGAATCAAACTGGCAGACATATTTATAAGGTCTAAACTGTTCCTTGACGTTTTAAACACACCAATGTTAAATAAAGCAGTTCAATTCCATTAAAAGTAATTCTTTATTAACAGATGGCAAATAATTGAGACCCAAACAATGTCACGAGTAATGCAAAGTTATTGACTTTCAATCAAATAAGATACATCCATAATTAACTAATTTACTGTAGTTATGTGGGATGACATCTGTACTCAGTAATATATAATAAAGTGGAAGACAAAACAACTAAATATATATTTAGAGGATGAATGAAGATGCATGGGATCAATATCATATCCTCTTACAAGACTATGCAACCTGCCCCTGGTCCTCCTCAGGCTGACTGATGGCAGTTTTGTTAAGTGGGTCTCTGTGTGACATTATCTCTTGTATCTTTTGGAAAACTTCACAATCTTGAGGAAAGCGGTTCCTCTGCAGGAAAGAAAGAGTGCATAGGATGGAGTCACGTTAAGGTTTGCAGACCTTGTGTGACTCAGTGTCTGATACAACTATGATATCATATCGTGGAATAGATATATCTTATATGATAGAGATGAGAGGATAATAAAAGAGACTCACATTGAGACAAAGACGTAGCAAGCCTCCTGCTTCACCCTGTGCAACGAGTGAGGGCAGGAACAGGAGGAGAGATTTCTCTGTCAGCCTGTTGCCTTAAGAGACCACACATTCAACAACAGATTTTAATTCATTTTAAATCTACTCGGATGATTTGTAACTATAACTAATGCACAATTATTCTATTTTCTTTTACAGTGGGATTCACCTTAGGCAAGATCTTTGATAAGGTGAGGGATGATATAGTGAGGGAGGATTGCAGAGGAAGTGCCACTCACCTGCCATGTTAAGGGAGGTGAGAGCTGTGTTCCCAGGCAGAATGACCTGGCCTCCAGCGTGCTGCACTCCTGCTTCCAGCAGGGGGCTCACTATCTCAACCAACTCAGCTGACTGGTTGTGTGTGTGTGTGAGAGAAAGAGAGAGAGAGAGAGAGAGAGAGAGAGAGAGAGAGAGAGAGAGAGAGAGAGAGAGAGAGAGAGAGAGAGAGAGAGAGAGAGAGAGAGAGACAACAGTTGCCTCTCATCAGCATTCATAAAGCATTCTTTTTATTATCTATGACTAACAACACCCAAATACAAACCTCAACAGAAGCATACAAACCTTATTCTGTGTACCATTGCTTTTATCCTGCACAAAGACAGACAGAGCGATGAGCTTTCAGCTTCGGAACATCGTCTTAATAAATCCAGTGGCATATATATCGCAAAAGGTTATTTCTGTGATAAAGGTACAACACAATAAACCTAGCGTTGTGTGTTTCAGTACCTCTGGGTCTGATACAAAAGGACGTTTTTCTTTGCCCCCTGCCTTTCCCCCTTTACCTTTGGGCACCTTGGTGTCGGACACTTAGAACGAACCGGACAGAAAAAATTAGAACACTCATTATAAACACAGCTGTGTAACATTTGTATCAGTTGTCAAAAAAAAATCCTTACCTTTCTTGCTGAGTTTGAGCTCCTCTTTCTTTCCCGCTGCAGCCCCTGCCTGATTAGCAGCTGGCTTCTCATCTTTTTTGGGCGTGTCCTGGAACGACACACTTCTAGTTAAGTGATGGGACAGACTTGGCAGCCTCTGATTCCCTTTGTTAACTCAAGGAAGCGAGAGCCCTGAGGAGGTGACCTACCTTCTTTCTGGAAGCGCTCTTGGTCCCCTTGCTGACGTTGCGCTCCAGAGAGGAGCTGCTGGGGATGGAGAGAGGACGGTCACACTTTGAGTCAGCGCTGACTGCTTGAGAGGGCTGAACAAGCAGGGAGGGAAGGGAAACTCCGATAAGAGACTTGAGATGAAAATAGGTCTACTGGACAAATGGGTGGGGGGGGGGTGGGTAACCAATAGCTGGATAGTGATATTTTCAAGGATTTATTCATTAATTTTGAGCACTTTTAAAAGGGAGTTGTTTTACAAGACGCTTAGAGAGAATGAGTGGATGCTTTCCCCCTCTCACCGACTGGTCCCTAGTCAGCAGCAGCTTTCTCCTTTCCACTATCTCCTCGTGGCTCAGGGCAAATGGACCAAGTACCTTGACAGGGCGGATGGAGAATTGTACAACAAGCCACACAAAGAGGAGCACATGACAGCACTCCAGAACACTATAAAACATACAGTATGTCAAGAGTAAACTTGATATAAACTTGATATTTTGAAGCATTTAAGACACCAGAACAGGGAGCTAACAGGTGTTTGTTCCTACCTCTGCCAAACGGGCAGCCCCAGAGTCTCCTATTTGGTTGTTGGCCAGAGAGAGACAAAGCAAGGAGCGATTCAGACGCAGACCCTGGAACAACAGACCAAGTGGCAACACTTTGATGAAATGGATCATGAGTATCCATTATCATCCCAAGCAATATTATCTTCATCAAAAGCTGGATGTTTAAAAAAGGGCATACATTTATAATATACCTGTGCTATATGAACGGCTCCTGCATCCCCAATGGAATTGAAGGCCAGGTTCAGATGTAAAAGAGTCTTATTGGCCGAGTTGCTTGTTGACAGGGCTGAGCCAATAAGACGAGCCCCCTCTTCTCCGATCCGGTTGTTTCGAAGTGATAGGTGAGTAAGGCTTGAATTAAAAGGACGAGTAGTAAGAATGACACCTACTTGAACAGGGAGGTGTGTTTGCGAGGGTGTATATGCAAGTGCATCTGTGGATTTGCCGACTCAAACTGTAACTCACACACTATCTTCAGATAGAAGAAGGTGGTAACTCTGCTCCGGAATAGGGTTTCCCTCCAAAACGACATTCCTGGCAGAGAAACAGAAGAATAATCTCAAATTAAATTGCTCTAGAAAATCTTTTTTTCCCTTAATATACAGTATGTCTTAGTATGCTGTATGTCTATGTCGCTTAAATCAACTGTGTGTCAACAGCGTGAAGCACATGCAAGGAGCAAGATCCTCAAATCGCCCAGTCACCTGAGGTTGGAGCACAGTGAGATTGTATTCCTAATGGAGATCAGACTTTGCTCCGTCAGACCAGCCCTCCACAGACTGTAACACAGCACGCATACTAAACCAATCTCCCAAAAAACAATTTCTACGTCAGATGGTACAATTTCAGATGTGTGTTGCTGTTGTATTTTTCATTGCATTAGATGAGAAGGTACTGTCATGAAGGCTACTCACTGCAGGTTTTGTAGATGGCTTAGCGATGGAAGAGTTTTCTTCAGCACTCGCGCCTTAAGCTCATCCACCTTCCACCCTGAAAGATGATTTCAAAGAGTCATGTCTTTAATAACCATGCTTGTTTTGATTCAAGATGATGTGCGTAATTTAGAAAAGCTTCATGGTACACCATGTCAAACCTGGCAAACTAGAAACGACAATATACCGTTTAGTTTGTTCGACCGAGTTGTTTCGAATACAGTAAATAGCTAAGTTCTGGTCTCACCAAATATCCTGACCTCTTTGACACTGCAAGGGTCCTCATTCTCCAGGTCTACCAGAAGGCGTGGCTTTGGGCACCATGTAGTGGTTACTAATCCAGCACCCATCTGGGATTGACTGTCCTCTAAGACCCACAGGATGTTGTTGATATGCAAGATTAACAGTTGGAAAATGTTAATGAGTTAGGATAAAAAGGAAATAAACAACCACTTAAACATGACAAGAGTCATGCATGTGTGAGGAGGGGGGATGGCAAAAGTGAATCAGTTAAAGAATCGAAGAGGCAAAAGGGACGGGAGATGCTAGAGATACATGTAGTCGTGAATGACAGTGCCAAGTCAACTGCCAACTGTTACCTATATTGCCTCTGTCTATGGTTGGGGAAACAGAGGTAGGATGTCTTATGGCGACAGAAGGGATTTCCCCCATTCCCAGAAGACCACAAAGCTCAGGGAAGTCTATCTCCAGACTGCCAGAACACTGATAATCATCTACAGGGAGGTAGAGGAAATTCGTATTATACTAATTCTAAGCAACTCATCTAGCTATTACTGTGAAGCATTACTGTGAAGTGGCAGCACTGTTACTTAGGAAAAAGGGATCTGATGACAACTATTTGTTCTCACCTATGTTCTGAACTGGACATCTATCCTGAACGTTTAAGCCTAAAAGTAAAGAACAACAACATATTACCGAGAAAGACATTCAGACAGTGATACCGTCAAGGCTATCCCTATGTAACACGTTTGCTAACGTTATTTAATGGTGAATTATATTTATTATTTGCACAATTAGTTTAGCCGGCGCTGACGTGAACTGTTACAGTAGCGTTAGCTACTGTACTGACTGTATGCTAACGTCAACTAGCTTGCTGTATACCTGCTGTTTTCGAGAGTTGTTCCTCAACTCCTGCATTGCCCTTTTCTGTCTTCTCTTTTGCCTTTTCAACTCGCTTTCCCATTTTGCCTGTTTAGATAGGCTAATTGAAAATATATTAAGTTAGTCTAGTAAAGCAAGCTAGCTCTATAGACGAGCAGCGTCATTAAGTGTTGCTATGGCAGCAACTAGTTAAACAGAAAGGTGTGTAGGATGAGAAGTGAATAATGTTGTCTCACATGATATCAGTCTAGCTCTACTAAGAATGTTTATTTAACCTTTATAAACAGAAAGGTGTGTAGGATAAAGTGAATAATGTTGTCTCACAATATTAGTCTAGCTCTACTAAGAATGTTTATTTAACCTTAATATCCGATTTGTTACATGGTGTGTCTGGTATTATTAGTGCAAACACAAATGCAAGCTGTCTTGACATACAATTGGTAAATGTAGGTAAATATTCATATTAGATTACTGACACTTGGCTGGCTCTATGATGCGTGATAAATGGTCTTTCAGCGCAAGGTCTATGAAAGACGCAAACAACGTGACAAAATGCTATGGGGTAAAGTTGTGACTCAAATCGTTTTACTAACAGTCCGAGTGTTACCTTCCAATCCTTAAAATATAAACAATTTTTTACACAGAAGGTCACAGAAAGCAGAAGGTCGGTGAGGGCATATATGGTCTTTATCATTTCATATTTTTCATTTATTATTTTTCAAGATAGTACTATCATGGGGCCTGCCAGTTGCAGTCTCCAAGTATTGTCAAGCCAAATTAATGAGAATAAAACGTATTTTCAAATGTAAACTCATCATAATTAAGACAAAAGCCAACACCGCCAAAGTATTCACAATAATGTAGTGCTTTTATTAAAAAACAAACAAAAAACAAATAGAATATAAAACAAAAAGTAAAAACCAACAGCATTTTCATGACTTTAGAATCATAATTACAAACTTTGAACGAGAGTGGAAGAAATTTTGACAAACTGTACACATCACAAAATGTCTGCCAGTCTGCCATTTACAATGCTTGCATCTTATTTTGTGATTGTCTAAAAATAACTAAACAAATCACACAAAACACACAAATACAAGTACAAGCATCATATTTATGACCGCTATCACAAAAAAACAACCATATTTTGAGAAAAAAAAGAAAAAAAGAAGTAAGAACATGATATTGAGTTGACAGTCTTACATCTGTCGTCTTTCAAAATATCATAACATTTTTATGTTGGTTTGTTTTTTTAGTGTTCAACACTTTGCAGCAAAAATCGAGGAGCACATTTCTCCTCAAAAAGAAATAATATTATTATTAATATTAATACAGTGACAGATGTTCTTTCAATGTCACTGATATGTCCCAATGCCTTCTATGAAGTCTGGTCGACATTCCTCTTGCTCATGCAGTACATTAGATCAATTTATTTTTAGGCAACAAAAACTCTTTTGTTTAAGTTTTTATGTCATTCAGTTAGGACAGTTGTGGTGCGATTTACAGGACAAAAACTCCACTTCCTTCTCCTCCAAGCTTGAGTGTCTTGATTATAGTAATACAAATGGCAGAAATTATAATATTATAATAATCATAATACATATAGGGCTGAGTCCTGTACAATACAATAATACACAAAATCCTTTATCAAGATATTGCTTTTGGAGACATTTCTCACGTAATCCCAGTCTGTATATACATAACTTGGCACTGTACAACTTCCTCCCCCCCTCCCCCCTCTCTTTCTCATTCTTGTCATTTGTATGTCAGTTTTATCTAGATGGGACCTCTGACTGCCCCATTTTCACAGAGGCTTTAAGAAAAATCTCATCAAATTTCACAAGTTATTTAAAACATTCTCCATGGCAACCAGAAACACAATTAAGAGGAAAAAAAAACTAGAATCCATCCCTTCTGATATAGCCCCCACCCCCACAGAATATAAGAAAATATGACCATCACGATACATTTCATGTTACCTATTGTTTTCATAATTTTCTTTAAACTGTTAATTGCCATCGAGCCCTTAATTTTTTTGTTTTTATTTTTTTATATCTTCAAGAATTCTGGCAGATACAGACACACAAATGTGCGCACACACGCACACACTCACGCAAGGCAGTCGGGGACCATGGCGTTCTAAGGCGTTACAGTAAGAGCCAGTGTTCCGCCGCCTGGTTTAGTTAAGCTGGTGAATCAGGTACTTTAGAAAGAGGGGCGAAGCTGACTGCCTCACAAACTGAACAAGACACTTTGACTGACTAAGCGCTCAAACACTCTTATCTTCCCAAAAAACACCAGCCACTCTCTAGCAAACACAACTCCCCGGTCCTTCACTGTTCCTAAAAGTATTTACTACAGTTTGACAGAAAAAGATAATATACGATACTTATTATAAACTTGCTTTTCAGACTGCATCATCCAATACTGTAAGAGAGTTAGTGTCTCATTGATACATAACAGGGAGCTTAAGATTTCCTTGGTACCAAAGTGCAGTTGACCAACCTCCTACTAGCTTCTCTCCTAGTTCATCGGCAGTGTATGCACAGTGTATGCATACACTGCACCTCCTATGTCACTCCTAAGCCTTCTCTGTGAAGGTACAGTTCTCATGTGGCTAACGTTGAGGTTCTCCAATTATCACCCAGTCCCACTAGAGGGCGCCAGTCTCCAGTATTCTCATTCCCAATTGATGGTCTTAAGAAAAAAAGAAAAAGGGGAAGAAAAAAAAGGTCCATAAGAGAGTCAATGACCGTGTCTTACGGCCACACTCAGTACCACGTTTCTCCTTTCGCCACTCACTGAAATGAACTGACTCATGGTCGCACCTTTAGCCATGTTTGTCGACATAGCAACACCTCAGCCATTGTCCTTCACGAGTGAACAAGCCGTCTTTGTTCAATGCATTTAAGTGCATGGGGTACATACATAATCCTATGTAAAAAATTTAAAAAAAAGTAAAAAAAAAAAAGAAACGGAACACTTTTGCATCGTACTTCAGTAAGCCTGGGTCCTCTCCCCTGAGAAGTGGGAACCAAAAACTGTTGATCGTCACTGGTGTCACGGCTTTGATCCGCTCCTCAGTTTTGCTGTGTCCAGTTTAAGATTTCAGATGACAGGTCTGGGGGAGAGTTGAGCCTTAAGGGTGGTGGGGGGTCTCAGGAGCGCTTTCCCCTCTGTGGTGAACTTCCATCTCTTGGTGACATCTTGGTCTCCCCCGTCTTTCGAAATGGCATCTTCTCCTATTACTACAGTCTGGCTCTCTGTGTTTGCACTCCCACACAATGTGAAAGGCGCTGGCTCGTCTGGCCCGGTGTGTGGCGACATCATTTCCTCCCCACAAAATCCCCAAATCCGAGCGTCCTTCTGCGCAACCGCCTCCCTGAACCCTCCTCTAGGAGATAGGTGACATCTATAGCTGTTCACAGAAAAGAGAGGAACTATTAGACATGGTTTGTAAAACCCTTCAAACTGGTTCAAATAATTCGGGAAATGTTTTTGAAGCGTGGTGGGGGGTGGTGGCCACTGAAGGTAAAGATGACTACACCACTCGTGAGGTATGACGAACGGTTGAAATCCTACTTTAAATGATCATTCCAAAAACAGGCCTCGGATGTTTTGACCCTCTGCCACTATACCTGTTCCCTCACCATTCTTGCTGGGTGTTCTGTGCAGCAGGTCCAGCAGGATCTTGTTCAGTCTGTCTCTCTGTGCCTCCCTCTTTCCCAGGCCTGCGTGGTGCAGCGGTGAAGATGAAGAGGAAGAGGATGGGAGCTCCAGCATTTCCCCTGCCCTCTCTGTCGCTCCTTCCTCCAGCTCCCTGTGCTCCTCCGTTTCCCGGCTCTCTTCTTCTTCCTCATCCTCTTCTCCTTCCCCTGTTTCTGCCGGTTCTGGTTGTTGGGGTGGTGCGGGCGGGGGCGTGGGTTCCTCGGGCACCGGCTCAGCGGCGGCCTCCCCTCTCAGCCCGTCTTCGTTTTCCGGGCGGAAGTCGTCGGCCCTTTGGCCAGGGGAAGCCTCCTCGTCACAGCCTCCCACCCCTTTGGGCCGTTCGCTCTTCCAGGCCGAGCGCCCCCCGTTCCTCTTGTAGTTGTCAGGAACGTAGTGCGGCTGGTGGAATGTTGAAGAAGAAGAAAAACCAAAACACAATTCACCCACTGTCAAATGGGACATGCAAGAGTTATATTGGCACAGATGAATCAAGTTCTAACAGAGTTCAGTCACACCATTAACATATTGTTATTAAAATAAATAAAATTAAAAAAAAGGGTAGGGTTGTCCCCATTCCCCCCGGCCTGCCTGAGAACCGTTTCTGGCTTACCGAGAAGTCTCTCTTTGGGGCGAGCCTCTTGGAGAAGTGATTGAAGGCATAGGGCTTGGTGCAGACGGGGTAGCGGTTGCGGTGGATCTTGTAGAAGAGGTGGGCCGACTTGTCGAGGCGGTAGTCGCAGATGTAAACGTCCTGCTCCTTCACTCCCTTCGGCCGACCTGCAGGGACCAAACCCACAGGGTCAGGGGTCACAAAGATCACGTCGACTCCCGTGTGTCAACAACAGGGTCGCACTGCCGGGCCTGATCCTAGAAGTGTGAGCGAGTGTGCACTTGCACAAGTGACTTTGACAGTGATTCGGTGAAGGTGTCCGTCAGGAAATGGGTGGTCGTGAGAGACCACCAAGAGGAGAGAAGGCGCGAGTGGAGTCTCACCCTTGCAGAAGGTGTAGAGGTCGAGCACGCAGCAGGTGCCCACCACGGCCTCCAGGGGGATGATCTCGTACAGAGGCATCCGGAACAGCTCATTCTGGTAGAACCGCCGTGAGGGAGAGTGATGCGTCTCATGGGGGCGGAAGTAATGGTGGCCGAATGCAAACCTCTCCCCCCTTTAAGAGCAACAAAGACAGTCAGAGAAAGAATCCAACAATGGATACTACGACCAACATTGAATGAACCCAAGCCAGAATCATACATCTACGGTATATCATTTTCTGGAATAAAAACCAACGTACTTCTCACTCTTCCAGAGTTTTTCAATGCGGAAGATGTCCAGCTTGTCTCTGTTAACGTGGGACAGGAGGCGGTAGGACTGGCGGACTGGCTGTCCCTCTGGCGTGCGCCTGTTGTCCCTCATCAGGTACACACAGTCACCTACACGGGGTCACATGCAGGCGTTAGAAAAAGGAGATATCTTTAACACCACTAACAATTTCACATAGATCATGCATGCAAAGGCTGTGCCACACATGGAGGAACACGCCATGGAATACTTGATATGTGGCCAGTTAGTGTTTACTTAAGGGCACTTGACGGGCGAGGCTGTTTGCTGCCATGGTACCATAAAAGCATCATTAAGCCCTTTTATTTCTTCTGGAAGTGCTTGGGCCAAAGGTTGAGGTTGCCACGGTTACCTTGGTGTAGCAGCAGCTCATCTCTGAGCAGGCATATGTAGTAGATGGAGCCGGACTGGGCATAGCTGGGCTGGGGCAGCATGGGAACTTCCTGTACGACGTCCAGTGAAAAGGAAACAGGAAGTTTAAAGATGAGGAGTGGTGGTTGATAACACGACGATGGATATCATGATACATTTTGGTCACAATTGAGATGTTTTCCTTCAGCGCAATGGTGTCATAACTGCTATGTAATGATGGGTAGCGTCAAAAGGAGGGAGGGGTGGGGCACACTTCACTCACCCTGTCCACGGTTCGGGGCTCACACTGCTCACACAGGTAGTGATCCACCTCCGTCTCTAGGCGCATGCAGTCGAAATGCTGCCACACCTGAAACACACACACACACACGCACGTTTCATGGGGATGAAACTACCAGTGAGTTGATCCCGCCTCCCTGCTGAGGGAGGGTCCCCAGGCCTGGCCACTCACCAGGCACTTCTCACACTGGATCATCAGGCCCTCCTCCTTGTACATGCCGCAGACGCAGCGGATCACGTCGTCGTCCTTGTCGTGGCCGCCCGGCCCGCCCCCTCCGTGGTGGTGGTGGTGATGGTGCCCGTGGTCCCGCTCCTGGGAGTCGGAGCTGTCGGCCTCGCTCGCCGTCTCGCCCACGATCTCGTCGATCTGGACGGCGGCCTCGTGGCGGGCGCTGTAGTAGGCCTTCCTCAGGCGGCACACGTCGCGCCCCACCGACGACTTGCGGCCGTAGTACTTCTGTAGGGAGGGCGGGGAAACGGCGGAGGTTGAGGCGAGCTCCAGTCGACACGGCGCAAAACAAAGAAACTTCCTCTCAGCCACGCAGAACAAAGCCTGTGGAATCTCACGCAGTGCTGGGCTACAATCAGAGTCAAACTTTTGAAGCGACGCACGTTCCCCCGGGGTACTTCACAAACCCAGAGTGGTTTTGACAGAGAGGGTCAGAGTCCCTTTCCAGACAGAAGATCCACTTCAAACTTCAGCAACGGCACGCTCGAGTACTCTTCAGAGGATATAAGTGGCACTGCTTTAAACAGCTACCCAACAAAACAAATGTAAATCAAGGAGGGCCAGGGAGTGTGTGTGGTGTGTGAGAGAGGGACTGGAGGGTTTGAAGACTTCCTCTCAAGGGGGGGGGGGGGGAGGAAGAGGGAGAGAGAGAGACAGAGAGAGGGACAGGGGGAGGGAGACCCACCTCAGCGTTGCGGAACACTTTAAGCATGTCAGTGTCGAAGGCCTCCACGGTCTTGTAATGGCCTGTGAGGATCTGTTTCTCAATGGTGCTGAGGTCCAGTGGGTCTGACACCTTCTCATAGTACTGCGAGTTCCTTTAGAAACACACACGCGTGTTAGAGACGATCGTAGAGGAGACTGCTGCTATTGCTGTTCATATCTTGTGTGAAAGCTTTCTAAAAAAAACATGTAGCACTTTGAGATTCCCCTACAAATGCATTATGATGTGTTCTTAGAAGACATGGATGAAGGCTTGAACTGTCCCATTTCAAGCACTGACCGATGTGAATAGGTGCACAGTATGTAGGAATGTATTAAGGACATGGCTGGGTTACCTCTTCCTTGAGGGTAAGTTGACCAAGGGAGCAGCAAGGGTCTGACCAGCAGAATCTGAAGCAAGAAGATGAAGAAAAGTTCAATTCTGGCCAGCTGTTGCTTATTTCTCGTGTCTGTGTGTTATATGAAACACTGCAGTCAACTCCACTGTGTGACAGCATGGGCCAAGCTTTGTGGTTGTCACGGGCCCATGAACCCAGTCCTGTTGTAACTGTTTAGGTCTTAAGTTTCCTTACACCACAGACTTCAGAATAAACTTCTTTTTCATTCGTTAAAACTCAGGCTGGTGACTGTGTTCACCAGCGTATGTGTGTTTGTATAATGTTTGAGTAGTGTACATACAGTATATCATCTACAAAAGCGTGTGTGTGATCCACAACAGCTGGCTCGTGTGTGCGAGAGTGTGTGTGTGTACACAGACCTTTGTAGCTGGTGATCATGTCACAGATCTCCTTGAAGATGTGCGCGAGGCGAGCGGTGCGCGTGACCTCCGTGTTCTCCTCGGCCGCCGCCAGCCTCCGCGTGCGGACCGACCGGGACGTCTGCAGCGCCGAGAACTGTGTCAGGAACACGTCTGGAACAGGGGGGAGAGACACACACGGCCACTGAGTCTGTGTTCCAAGCCACGCTCACGCAATATTGCATGCAAAACTCTTATCTCTCTATCCCCATCTCCATCCCTCTCCTTCCCTCTCTCTTTCCCTCTCTCCTTCCCTCTCTCCATCCCTCCTCTCCATCCCTCCTCTCCATCCTTCCCTCTATCTCTCCCTCCCTCTTTCCCTCCCTCCCTCTCTCCCTCCCTCTTTCCCTCCCTCCCTCTCTCCCTCCCGCACACCCACACACCTGACTTGATGTTGCCGTCGTCGCGGATGACGTTGGATCCCCAGCGTGTGTAGATGGACAGGCTGCTTTCTCGCTCTCGCTCGCCTTCTCTCTTCAGCAGCTCCTGCTTCTCTCTCATCTTCTCCCAGTTCCTCAGCAGGAACACACGGTGCTTCAGAACAAAGTTCCTGGGAGAGACACGGCACAGTCTCACCGTTACCCCTGGGTGTGGGTTGGTGTGCGGGTTGACCCAGATTGTGTTTGACAATCTGTGTGGTAGGTGTGTGTGTGTCTATATTTCACCTTTCTCTGTTCGACATTGGTTTCATGAGTAGGTGAGGGTAGAACTTGCTGCTGTCACTTGACTCCTCCTCCTGGACAGAGAGACAGAGAGAGAGAGAGAGAGAGAGAGAGAGAGAGAGAGAGAGAGAGAGAGAGAGAGAGAGAAAGAGAGACACACAGAGAGAGAGACAGAGAGAGAGTAAAAGCAGAGAGGAAAGTGAGGGAGTTAGAGGTGGATGAAAGCTGATCCTCTTGTCGTCTGTCACACAGTCTCCTCTCAGTGTTTAAGTCCTTTGTGTCACTTTTTTTTCTCTCTTTTAGAAACCATGCGGCCCACAATGAGCTCCTTAGAGACATTAAACACTCATGCCCTATATACATACAGAACCTGAGATTCCACTGGAGCTGAGCAGAAGAGCTCTTTGTTTAATGAGACAGCCGCTGACTGAACTGCAAACTCTGGTGGATAGCATTTGATAGCCACAACACTGGAAAAAAACTAACTGCAGTCTGATATAAATGTCTGGCTCCATCAAATCTTGTACATGGTGCAAGTGGGACACATTTTCACTCTCCCTCTTTACTCACTCGTTTCTTGAGCTGATGCTTGGATTTGCGTTTCTCCTTGAGTCGACCCAGTCGCCTGGCCCCGCCCGCTTTGCCAGGCAGGCCGTTGATTCGCTGGCTCTTCCCTCCGATGATGCCCCGGCAGCCCTCGGAGCCACACTGACACACTTGCTGTAGCGAGATAGAGATTTGGAGGAGGGGGGGGGGGGAGAATGAAATTGTGTTCAATATTTAAAAAAAATAAGATCTCAAAGCTGGGCAGAAGTCAACATGTCAGTGGCGTTTGTCACCTGCTCCTCTGTGTTGAAGGAGTGGAAGTTGTAGTCGTAGGTGAGCTCCGTTCCGCTGTTCATGTCCTTCAGGGCGAACAGTCCTATCCTGTACACTCCATTCACAGACCTGGGGGAGGGAGACGAGCATGTGGTGAGACCTGAGCTGGGGCATGCACAGCTCACGTGCTGAAGAACACTCTATATGCCATGTGGGTTAAGTGGCACACCGCAATGCTACACATGCACCCTTTTTGACAAGTTTTCTCATTTATTCTCTGTGTGAGGACGGGAAATAGCCAGTTCAGCACATTGTCTCGGGGCACTACAGCTGTGTCCGAGGTCCTACTACGCATAATCGCTCTTCGCTGACAAGATGGATGGCTCACAAGTCCACCACACTTTCCTGCTCAAAATATTTCCTCTCTACCCATCCCTGTAAGTATATCTTATTTCGGGGCCGGCCCCGCTGCACTCCGCGCCCCAACGGAGCGTTGGTAAGGGCGCTGTCCTAGATTACCAACCTCGCTGTGCGGGACGGGAGGTGGGGGTGGCAGGTGTGGTGACTCTTGGGTCTCAGTGATTGTTAATGGTCTGAGTTCAGGCCCACAGGGGTTAAATGGTGTGTGTGTGTGTGTGTCTCCTTGGGCATTATTGTTCTAAGTAAACGGCAGACAGGATCTTGGACTGATGATGGCTGATTGTGGATTTAGGGCAACCAGGGGCTGAAACGCTTCGCAGATCACTCGATTGGTTTATTTCAGTAGAATGGTTTAAAAGCACTTAGCCTCCTGCAGAGACAAGCCAGGGTGATCTCATCAGGCTATCGTGACTAACCCAGACGAATGACTGCCTGGGGCTTCAGGGGACAGATTTACCAGGAACACTAAAGCATTAGAAAACCGAGTCCGTGTCTGGACTACTTGGGACTGAGACTGCCAATGTCACGGCCTGCCCACTCACCACTTCTGCATCTCGCAATTGGGCTCGCAGCTGTGGTTGATGAAGCGGGCCTCGTTGCCCATACGGTAGCTGTCGATCACCATGCCGCTGTCCAGGTTCAGGCAGTACTGGCCGCTGTGGGCAAAGTACTGCTCCATCATACGACTCCTGTGAGGGGAGGGGGATGGGGCGGGGGAGGCAAATTAAGACACCACTCCTAGACATCAATACCGATATCCATAAAGCCTTTCGGGCCGGGTCAATCCCTTACCGGAACTCATGCTCGCTGACCACCTCTCCCAGGTACTCGATGATGAACTGGCCGGAGCGCAGGGGCTCCTTGGTGCGGATGCCCCAGCCCTTGCCGTCGGCGCGGAAGCGCTCCAGGCACTGCACCCACTCGTGCCTCTGGATGTGCTGGTTGTCACACTGATCCATGCAGGGACAGGTGCTGGGGGAGCACTCTGCAAAACTCATCCTGGGGGTTGGAGGGACAGGCGTATGTGATGTGGACAAACGGCGTCAATCAATATCACTCAACCAAGAGTAATGGTTTGTGAATAGCCTCAAAGAAAGCATATTACATTACGTAATTTAGCAGACACTCTTATCCAGAGCGACACAGTGAGTACAGGGACATTCCCCCCCGAAGCAAGTAAGGTGAAGTGCCTTGTCCAAGGACACAACGTCATTTGGCACGGCCAGAATCGAACCTTCGGATTACTAGCCCAATTCTCTAACCGCTCAGCCACCTGACTTCCGTAATATCAAGTGAGTACGTAATATTCAAATGACCACACTCCTAACTCTAATGAAAAACAAGATTTTTTTCCAGCACACAGGCTAATACACCGTTACATGGTAGCTATGTTGTTGCATGGTGCTTCCAATATCGTAGGAACTTGCGGCATGACTAAAACATCAGTTTTTACTAAATGGATCATGACTCAGCTTGATTAGCCCCAATGCTAGGCTAACTGGGGTCCACACCTGTTCAGACACTCGTCAAGGCAGCCTTTCTCTTCTTGCTCCTCAGGGGCCCTGCAGTTACAGGTGGTGGTCTCGTACCCGGAGAGAGGCTTGACGTCCACATACACATCTGAATCACACAGGGTTCAACAAGGTCAAAACGCACGCGGGCAGGAGATCAGACCAGATGAATACCATGCAGGTGCTACGTTATGTCTAGAAGAGGTTGCCGGAACGGGAAAAGTACTCACTTGATCTGATCTTTTTATAAAGAGGCACATCAGGCCTCTTGTACAGCTGGAACAGAAACAAACACGAGCTTAGTAACCACATTACACAACAAGCGCTTAGTAACCACATCTCACAACAAGTGTCTGAAATGGAGACTGATCTTTTTATAAGCCTGGGGGCTATCGAGCTACACTTCTCTGGGCTTGAAAGGGGATGAGCACTCAGTGAGACGGATCACCTGGTCGTGTTTCCACAGCCACAAGATGTCGTAAGGCAACTGGAAATCGATGCGCTTCTGTCGCAAGTACTTCCCTGGAGACGGAGAATGGGTTAATAGGAGGAGGAGTAGCTCCGATCTGGAAATAGCTGGGAGTTTGTGTGGCAAGTGTTCAGCTCGACTGTGACGGGGCTCGGAGCAAGGGGGAAAGACTCACCGACGTGGATGGGGGCGGGAAAAAGGCCATATTCGTGTTCCCCAGGTACATACTCGAGCTTCTCCTTCTTGAGCTGCAGAAGCTGGCTGCGTGGACTGAGAGTGCCCCCAGAGGACAACGAAAAGATGCACCAATGAATTGGACGATATGGATGTGTGGATGTGTAATATCAATGAATGTGTGTCAAGACTTTCGTTTGTTGTTTTTTTTTCTTTTTTTTTTTTTTCGATGTGTGTGCAGGTTAAGGATCCTCACTCTGCAGTCTTGTACACGTCAGAGTAGAGTCCCGCCTTCTGGAACTTCTTCTTTGGAGGCCTGGCTGCTCTTTTCTCCCGTTGGGTTGTTATAGGCATGGGCGGAGCTTGTTCTGTGGGGGCGGGTTCTTGGCGTTCAGGGGATGCAGGCCCATCCGGCTTCCCCTCCAGGGCACTGAAATAGAAAGATGATTCTGGTTAATGTGATGACGGGGGGTTGATTAATTCTTCTCTATAACCGTCTGGTATGTTCTAATATTAGCAATGCCGATGGAGGTTTTAGCGTTTGCAGGAATCCAAAACGTCAGTGCCTACGTGATGTGAAGCCCACCACATATGAATCTGTGGCCACCATTAAGTTGGTGTGCTGTGGTTTCTACCTGCGAAAGCAGTGCATCTCATCTTGGGTGAGCCAGACTCCTTCTCCTCCTCCCCCTCCTCCTCCAACTCCTCCTCCAGCTCTGGACCTCATGCCAAGACCACCAAGGTTCTCCTCTCTGTCCGTCGTTCCTTCCTCCCCTTCCTCCCCCTCTCCTTCCCCCTCCTCCTCTTCCTCCTCTTCGTCCCCCTCCCTATCCCAGTGTTTCCTCTTCTGGCACCTCCTACGCTGGCCCTGGACCACTGACTCGATGGCATCCGTCACCGTGTCCCCTTCCCAGGTTCGGCCACCTGAGCCCCCTCTCTCCCGGTGTCTGGGCGGGGCCGCCTCGGCAGGGGGCGGGGGCGAGGGGGGCGGGGAAGGCAGCGGGTGTTTCCTGGGGCGTCCGGGCCCCCTCTTCTTCACCACGTTGTTACCGGTGCGTGCCTGCCTCTGGAGCTTCTTGGCCCGCAGGATCTTGTTGACGTGGTGCAGGCTGTGCTTGGGGGGCCCGGCCCGGTGGGCGTGGTGCTGGGGGGAGGGGTTCAAGCAGCAGTCTGGGGAGGGGGAGGTGTGGCCGCAGTGGGAGGCGTGGGAGTGGAAGAGAGGTTGGTGGTGCTGGTGGTGAAGGTGCTGGCGGTGGAGGAGGGAGCCTTCAAGGCTCTCGGGGGCCGAGTGGGCCCCTCGTGTCTGGACACCTGACCCAGAACCTACACAAAGAGACCCAGAGAGACAGAGAGAGACAGAGAGAGACAGAGAGAGAGGGGTGGAGATGGAAAGAGAAGGAAAATGCAATTCAATAAAGTGTGGTTCGGTTTGGATCATTTATTGCCATAGCACTGAAGCACTGCCCATTAAGATTCAACATCACTCTTTTGACTTCACAATGCACCCCACTGTAGTCTCCTGATCTTCTCTGTAAACATTACATAAGACAGTAAGATGCTTGTCCAGTCCTCTCACAGTAAACACTCCTAATAATACCCAAGGATGACTAGGCGTGGAGCTACAAGCTTCGTCTTCCAGACGCCTCTTTCCCTCCCAGGCTGATGGTGCTGCGCATTTATTCCCACCCTCTGCCACTCCACGCTACCTCGAGGTCGCAGTCACGCTGACCGATGGACGACTCTGCGTCCTGAGCTGTAATCCAGGATTACCCTGGGCTGGGGTTGGACACCTCACCACACTACTTCACCAGGGGACCTCTACTAAACGTGCCGTCGCGCTCTCACACACACTGAGCAAAGACGCACAATCACCGGAACCACACACACACACACACACTCTCACACACTTCCATCCATCTCTGTCAGTCTGCTTGTTGAGGAGGCTGGATCTTTACTATGGTGCTCACTATTACCTGTTCAGCAGTATTTGCTGAAAGCAGGAGCAGTGTGCACAGGGATAAGATGAAGCCTTTAGACTTGGAGGAAGGGGCGGGAGGGCTTTGGATACTGACATCTGTCTGCAGAGACGGGCCTTATACACCACCCAGCAGCACACGCAGAAACACAATTATTTCCATGGAAATGGAAGAATCGTAACCGGACATCCAAAAAACACATAAAGTAGGCCAGTTGAAGTAATTAGGGGGGGGGGGGGGGGGGGGGGAGATACTGCTGCCAAGCTTTTAATCGCTAGTTAGGGCTATCTAATGTCAGGGCAACACTATGCCTTCTCTACAGACGATGGGATTGTGTGTCTCTGTAAAAAGACAGGCCAACACAGAGGTATAGAGCTCACAGATTCAGCAGGGGTACGGTTCCCAGTCTACCATATGGTGCTGGACGGAGGGGGTCACTGCATGAATATCTCACCCTGGAATCGATGCCACAACTAATAGCACGGGTGCTGTGCCAGTATTGCCTAGATGCCAAGCATTGAAACTAAGCAGACATTATCCAATAACATTCGAACCACTGAATTCCAGAAGCAATAGAAGCAGTACTATTTTGGGATTTCTTTTGTGCACGATTTAGTCACCATTGACAATGTCAAATTCAATTTAGGTTGATTTCCACCGTGCACAAAGGATTTTAATGTGGGCAGAAATCAACTTTCAAAGCTATAAATAGGTGCTACAGACATGCCATAGCTTACCCCTACCGTTCCCTCTTTAAAAGAATAATTCACTCAAAAATACACATCGTCGACGCAGTGGTGACTCACCCGTCTCCCTCCTCTCCGCGGACGTTGAGCGCTCCTTCATCAGTGTCCTCTCCATGCGAGAGAAGCTGGCGCTCTCAGGGGCCCCTCCTTTCCGGCCTCGTCCGCCCCTCATGGAGGTACGCGTCAGGGCAGAGGCAAACAGGTTGGTGTGGTGCGGGGGCTCCTGGGAACCGGGGTCCTCCGGGTCCTCCGTGGGCGTGAGGGTTTCGTCATCCTCACTGTCCGAGCAGCCGGCAGGGTCGTCGGCCTGGCCGTCGGCAAACACGCCCTGGCCCACTGCCGGGTTCCGGGACAGCTTGGCGTAGTCGGCCTCAGAACCGGTCCCCATCCTGAACCAGGACTCGACAGGGTGGTGACCCCTGGACCCACTGCCCAGCGCTAGTCTGGAGGGGCCCAAACAAGACAGCGTATTCTCTTTCCTCTTGTACCTGTCCGCGGAAGACGAAGAGGACGAGGAGGGCGAGTTGGCCGAAGGGGTGGCAGCCTGTTTGTTGGCGCCAGCGGTGGGGGTGGAGTCTCGTCCGAACCTACAGCGTTGCAAGGACTCTGCCATCCCTCCGCTGCTGCTGCCCACTCGCTCCACTCTAGTCGGCCCCCCGCCTTCCGGCATCCCCGCCACGCCTCCCCGGGTCCCGGCGCCTCCTGCCGCCGCCCCGCCCTCATCACCATCCTCCTCGGCGCAGCGCTCGCGGTGCTTGTGTCGGTGTTTGTGTTTGTGGTGCCAGCTGAAGGAGAGCTCAGACGACATGGCCGGGTAAAGCACGGGGGAGCGGCCCCCTCCCAGGTACTTGTGTTTCTTCTTGTGAAACTTGGAGGGGTTGAGGAGGAGGTGCGATGGGTGGTGGTGGTGCATGTAGGAGGCAGGAGGGGGCTGGGGAAAAGACGAAGAGTGGTGCGAGTGGTGTGACGGGGCTGAGTGGGGGGCCTGGTGGTGGGGGTGGGGGTAGAGGGCACTGGCTGGGGGGTAGCCCCGGTAGTAGCCCAGCCCCAGAGGCCCAGAAGAGTAGGGGACGCTGTAGGAGGGGTGGTAGAATCCACCGCTAGACAGAGGGAAGCCCAGCCCAGGGACGAAGGGCATCTCAGACATGGACTCCCTCAGCTTGGGGGGCCGTCCGCGCTTCTTCTTCAGGTCCGGCTTACGGACATAGTGCAGAGAGTCGCAGGGGTAGGCAGGGTGGGGGGAGTAGTATCCGCTGAAGTTGATCCTAAAAATGGTGGGCAGGAGGTCCCTGTGCAGGTAGTGATGCGGAGGGGGGCCACCTGCACCTCCGATGCCACCGCCGGGCCGGCCAGCCACTCCTGGTACCCTCCCTGCTGCCCCCGCCATGCCTAGTCCGCTGCCCAGCCTGAGCGCCGGTGTGCGGTGCGCTATCCTGATCTCGCTTAGCCTCACAACTATCTCATCCAGCTCCGCCAGGAAGTCCGGGTCCTGGCGCCGAGACCGCAGCTGCAGGTACTTCTTCTTCCGTTTGCGCTTCTGCCTCTTCAGCTTGTCGTATCCCGGGCAACCGTGGCTGCGGCGCTTGCATTTGTGCTTGTGTTTCTCTTTGTGGCTCACCAGAGAGGAGGCTGGGGTGGCCGGGTGGGGTCTCCTTGGGTCGGGAGACGACCTCGCACCTAGCGGAGACGGCGTAGGGGAGGGGTGCTCCAGCAGCACCGAGGACGAGTGCCGCCGTCTTCCCCGGGAGTTGAGCCCCAGTCCTGCTCCCATGGCGGATCCCATGACCCCGGGCATCAGTACCCCGCTGCCCGGTGGCATACCCACCACGCCAGCCAGCCCACCGGGTCCTCCGGCCTTCTCCCCTCGGTCCGACGTGCTGTTGTTGTCTGTTCCTATGCCGCTGTCACTGGGCACTGTCTCCTCGCTGTGGGACTCGCTGACTGGCGAGGGCGTGGCCTCCTTCAGCTCGCTGAGAGGGGCAGGGGAGGTGGGGTGCAGGGGCCTTGGAGGGGAGAGCTTGCGGTAGTGGTAGTGTTGCCTGTAATGGTGGTGGTGGTGGTGATAACCACGGCATGAGGACTTTTTCTGGTTGGCCATCGCCAAGGAAGAGGTGCTACCCAGGGGGCCGAGGGTGCGAGGGTTAGGGGCGGAGAAAGTGGGGGGTGGGAAGGGGAAAGAGTGATGGCCGTGGTGGGAGAGACCGTAGTGAGGGTGTGTCAGGAAGTGCACAGACCCCGGCTCGACGAAGCTGGCGTCGCTGACGGGACTGTGACCCCCACTGGACTGGGATAGCGAGGGGGAGGGGAACACCTCCGAGGCAGAGAGCTGGTGGGACTGGGACGGGTGGTGGTGGTGGTGGTGGAGAGGGGAGGTGGTGTTGGGGGACAGAAAAGGTTCGGGGGGAGGCGTCTGATTGGCGGATGAGGGGTTTGACGATGCTTTGGGTTTGCGGCCTCTCCTCTTCCCCATGTAGATGGTCCCCTTCTTGCTCACATTGATCTGGGGTCCAAGTTTCCCTCCGAAGGACGCCGCAAGTGAAGACAGGGACTGGGTGGCTGTCGCCACCGACCCCACCACCCCGCTGCATGCCCCTCGGGCCGGGTCCTGTTCTGGTCCTGATCCCGGGCCGAGCAGGATCTGACTCAGGATCCGTTTGCGTTTCACACTCTTCATTTTGTTGATCTTGCCTATGATGGTCTTCATGATCAGCTGCCCATTTCCCTTATTCCGGAACCGTTCTCCTGCCTCAGGAGCCAGGGTTGGGGGCTGACCCTCCTGTGGCAATGTAGGGGGTAGGCGTTTTGGACGCCCCCTCTTCCTGGGCATGGGTTTGGGAGGGTTTAAGTCCACCTCTGGGTGAAGCACAGGGGGGTCCTGCTCCTCTTTAGACTTTAGTAACGAGGAGAATACTTTGGAAGGGACCAGCTTATTGGGGGGACGCCCACGGGTGGGGGCATCAAGCCTGGGCATCTTAGACTTAGGCCTCCCCCTCTTCCTGGGTGGGAAGAGCTGAGATGCGGCAGGGTGTACTTTATTTGGGTTCGGGGGCCGTCCAACGGGCCTGCGTATGGGCGGGGGTGAATCCAGGCAGGAGGATAAAGGCATGGTGGTTTTGCACTGGTCTGAAGGGCTGCCCTGGCCCATTCTTGGATTCCTGTTGACTACTCGTGTCCAACGGGGTTTCCTGCCCCTGCGCTTCTTCAGGGGTTTGCTGTCCTGCTCTGGTGGGGAGTCTGGAGACGAGTCAGGAGACTCGTCCCTGAGGGGAAGTGGAGAACTGTCCCCAGCGGTCTCTAGTGGTGAGGAAGTGCGTCTTACTGACACAGGAGAACTGGAGGTCCCACTGGGCCGTCTCTCTCCGTCCCTGTTCTGGTCCCTGTCACGGTCCCTGTCCTGGTTAGGACTACGCTTACTAGGGCTTGAGCTCTTCCCCCTTTCCACTCTGAGGAGGGACTGACTCGCCCCCTTCTCCTTCCCCTCCAGCTTCCCTGATCCTGATAGAGAAGGGTTTTTGGTTAAGTCTCTAGGGCTGTCTTTTTCCCTGTCCCTGTCCCTGTCCCTGTCTCTGTCTCTGTCTCTGTCTCTGTCCTGCTCCCTCTCCCTCTCCCTCTCCCCTCTCTCTTCAGCCTTGGAAGGGTTCTCTCTGGCCTGGTGTGTTTGAGAGGCAGGGGAGCTCTGGTGAACGGATCCCATCCTCTGCTCTGGGGCTGACGAGGACATGCGAGAGGGTGAAGACGTGCTGTGTGGTGGGCAGTGACCGAGACGGGCCTGTGGCAGCGATGGCTTGGTACCACCATTGTTGCTGCTGTCATTGCTCTCCTTTGAAGTTGTTGCTAGGCGGCTGTTGCCATAGGTGAGCGCAGGGCTGCTGCTGCGACTGCTGTTACTGGAGTTGTAGTTGTTTGGAGTGTTAATGTTGGTATTGTTGTTGTTGCCAGACTTACCAACCACTTCTGCCTCTTCCTTCCTGGGTGGGGTGGACAGCTTTTCAGAAACACTGTCTTTGTTCCTTGAGCCATATGGTCGGCCAGGAGGACGTGACACGGGAGGTGGTGGAGCAAGGTGGAGGGCTCTGGAGTAAGTGGCTCTGTTGGCCAGAGCTCGGTCTCTCTGCTTGGGTGTGGGTGCCATGAAGCCTGAGTTGCTGTGCGCCGCCGAGGGGGCCATTTTAGGGGGCTTGATGGGCTTGGCGGACTTGGTGGGCGGGCAAGTGGCTATGAGCTGGGCTAGTTTCTCAGTGACGGTGGGCGTGCCCCAGGTCGGACACGTCGCCCTCTCTTTCTCCCTTTGACTCTCGCCGCTGTAGGTGTACTGTGGGGGTTTGGGCATGCCCTCGAAACTGGTCTCCTGTGGCGTGGGAGTGGGAGGGGAGGAGGACGTCTGAGCGTTGGGTTGAGGAGTGGGTGTTTTCTTGCCGGAGGGGTGTGTTTTACTGTCCGCTGAGGGGCGGTGAAGATTGAGGGGTCTCTCCAACGACGACGCTGCTTTCGTGTCAGACTTCTGCGTCTCCGACTTGCCAGCCATCTTTGGAAGACCCTGGCAAGAGACAACAAAAGACAAGTGATTACATTTGATCCATAGAGGCCACTGTAGAATTTATAAGGCACTTCCAGAGTCTCAGACAAGGATTTATTTAATAATTGAACATGTATTGATGTCACCATGTGTACAGCCAATTGTCTGAAAATGTGGTTTCCAATGCTAAAAATATCAACCACATTGAAACTATCGGATCTGCCGCAAACGATCCATCAATCAGGTGGACTTAGACTTAAAAGCAATCCAGTGAAGTCTTGTTTATCTCTGTGTAAATCGCAGTTCTTTGACGAGATTTTCTGTCCACTAGCACTGCAACTTCTCTGCCCTGCCCAGAGGGGAGGTTCCCCTTAGCTCAATACCACTTATGAGGGTCAAACCAGGGACAGAGAGGGAGAGAGGGATGAAGTAGCGGAGGAAGAAGAGGACAAGAAGAGAGATGGATGGGGAGGAGGAAGAGAGAGTATCGCTCTGAAGGGAGACTGTAGGTAGGAGGCAAAGAGGGGGATGGCGTCACAAGGACACACAGAGAGGACGACAGGAGAGGACACGGTAACACAGAATCGTAGATGAAGATGGAAAGACAGAGAGGGAAAAGCAGAAGAGGGGGGGCAACAGAGATGGTCATCATGGACCGTGAGACAGGTCAGGAAAAAACACAAAATGCACAAAAAGCGATAAAGATGGTTGAACAAAATCACAAGACTAATACGATCATTTTAAAAAGAACAATTGAGCGTGTGAGGTCATTTATCAAACCAAGTTAGGAGAAGGAATTCACCGATGTGCTGGATTCAGTATTGCTTACTATGTTTTACTTTTTTTGGCATAGGATAGAACCAGATGCCTCTTGTGCAATTCCTAATAGTCTCTTCAGTCTGGTTTCAGTTTGACAGGGATATGGGTTTTGAATTAAAATGTTTGTACATGCTGTGCTGCTTACCCTTTTAGCTGAAGCGCTCCCATTGACTGGGGAGGGTGACATAGTGCTGGGAGGTGTCGGAGCAGGTGGTGGAGGTGTAGGGGCTGCAGGAGTGGCGGCGAGGGAAGAGGATGGCGGGGCGGGTCTGCTCATGCAGGGACTCTGCTCCCTGTCCCTTCCATGGGGGGGGCTCGGAGTTTGGTGGCTCCCGTCTCCGGTCCCTCCTCCACGGGCCCCGCCTCCGCGGCCGCCCCCTCGCCCGCTGTGCCTGACGGTGGCTCTGAAGGCCGGACGACACACGTAGTTCTCCAAGATCTTGGGCGGCTTCTTCATGCGCTTGGCCTGCAGGCCGATCTTGAGCTTGACATTGCCCTCGGAGAAGCTGGTCTCCTTGACAGAGAACTGGGGAGACTGCTGCTGCTGCTGGTCCGTCGAGGCTCCTCCTCCAGCCCCACACTCAGTCTGGGAGCCCTCTCTCTCCTTCTCCCTCTTCTTTTTCTCCTCCTCCTCGTCTTTCTTTCCACCCCCTCCTTCTTTCTCTCGCTCCCCTGGAGGGGCTGTGTTGGGGAGGGGGGGTGGAGTCGCAGGTCCCCCCTGAATCCTCTGATCCATCAGAGATTGAGGGGGTGAGGGGTGACTAGGGAGGGATGTTTTGGATACCAGGTACAGTTTTTAGGGGAAAGCAGTGTCCCAGAAGGAGATGGGATGGGGCAAAGGGGAAGAGGGGAGGGGGGGGATAACGGTGAAAGGGAAAAGTAATCCTTGTTTGATGGTGGCGTTCTTTCCTTCCTGTCTATCCAGCCTTCTCTCTCCTTCCTTCAACTAGGGAGAAAAAAAAGATGGGTGCAAGGAAGGGAAAAGATTAAAACATGAACAAAATTAGTCAACCGTCACCAGAACAGGAAACCGTAAGCAACAACAATGCCTTTTCAACTACTTCCAACGTAGACTAGGACAAGCTTTTCATAAGGTCCCATAGCCGAGCTAATGATGGCTGAGGAGACACAAAGGTGAAACATTTTTTATCATCTGTTTACTTAGAAACCGTCCTTCAACATAGGTGACTTTTTACGACGGAGACATCCGTCCTCACAGGCTCTAACAATCTGTGACATATTTACACAGCTGGCTGTCTACCTGGGGACAGGATGGAGTTGTAGTCATGAGTCTCAAGTACCCAATTAGACCAACTCACCTAAGAACTACAACCCCCAACCGTCCAGGGTCTCAGAGCTCAACACCCAACCCCGTACCTCAGCGGATGCTTTACGATAAACTGCTAAATGAACCACCCCCCAAAAGACTTCTGCATTAGTAAAAGTGAAAACGCAGCACGTTTAGTGCGGCAAAAGTTACTCATTGTGTTCTAGGACCGAATGAAAGAGAATAGTTCGCTCCCTTCAGCCAATAAGAGTGATTTAATGCGGGTTTGCCCCAAGCAGGTGCTTTCGCAGGGTGAAGTCATTTGGAGGCGATTCAGAACTGTGACCTCAGCACATTGGGTCCTCTGGGAGACAGAGGATCCGGCCGCCTTTCCCGGCCCACCGCAGCAGCCAATGAGCGCCCGTGAGAGCAAGCATGCGGACAGCCTCTAAAGCACTAAAGGACTCACTTAGTGGAGAGCGTGCCTCAGAGAAAGTCATCTAAGTCTTCATAAATAAATAGCAGTCAGCGAGTCAGATCTACTAGTCTACAGAAGGTCACGATGCTATTTACTAAGGATTATCGTTTCACAAGAATGGCAGCAGGAGGCGTTTTCTGTGGAATCTCTGTAGTTTGCTTTCTGAGGTCCAGGATTTGGAGTCTGGCCTGTGTTTTACCCACACCCACATCTCAGTGTTTACTTCAATTATTCACTCCATTTCGCCTCAGACTCTACCAGACTCCCCCCCCCCCCCCAGTTACACATACCACACTCAGATCACACCTCCCTCTTTTCTCCAACCACTTTCCCCTTTTCCCCTCACTACTTTTTTTTCCCCCTCTCTATTATTTTCCTCTTCTTATTCACCCACTTGGGAGGCAACTTTAAACTAACGACAAAAGCAAAGTTGCCGTCTTTCTACTAATGGAAAACACATTTCATCCCCACCTTCCCTCTATTTTCTCTCCTCCCTCAATGTCCTTCTCTCACTTGGTGACAATCACTCTCTTGTGTCTTACTTGTGGCTTCAAGTGTTACTACATGAATAATAATTTTGGTGCTTCATCTAATTGGACAGCAATTCATGCCAAAAATATGCTTCTGTGTTAGCAAGCTATTGATATGAAACTGGAGTCAAGCCAGACAGGGAGTCAAAACATTTCCCTTTCAGTACAGTTCTATCTTCAAAACATTAATGACTCCTTCATCTGGTATGCGAATGTCCTGACATTTTTCTCTCTTTTAGTTATCTAACCACACCACATCCCAGAAGACTTCCTAAAGTTTGTGTCCAACCTTTCTTTACTAAGGATAAGTGTGCATGATAAAGGTACAGACAGTTAATCTTCACAGATTCGCAGATAAGTAACACAAAATTATAAATAATGCATAATCGTATTGTTATAGATATTCAGATTATCTGGGACACCCCGACAGAATGACATCAAGGAATAGAATATGGTGAAACGGTAACATAGTAAACAACTTCATGTGCCCCCTCCCCTTTCTCCCCTCCCCTACCCCCCCCCCCTCACTTTGCACACGTTGTTCATCGCTGCTGATTTCCCTTGGCCAGTGGAGTGGTAGGATACTGAAACCATACAGCATGCACAAAATACCTAAAGCCGTCTGCAAGCAGGCTCATCAATTGGTTCAACATCTTGTCTACCGCAAAGAAAACATAGCCTCACTCAAGGTTATTGTCTGTGGCCAATCACAACAATAAAATCAGTAAATACCTTTTACTTGTAGTAATGCATTGATCTCTACTCAGATTCAAAATAAACGCAATATTTTATGAGAAAAACGACTCAGCCCTAACAAGGAGCCCCGAAAACGCCAGACGTCATCATGGGAAGTAGCGCGTGCCACCACCCCCCCCCCCCCCCCCCACGCCTATCATCCCGCTGGGTTCACTTGTCAGTACTGTACTGGACCTACTGTACGTGTAGTGAACCATGCAGGATGTTTCATTCATCTTCAGTCATAGTGCTGACTAATATATGCACAATTCTTTTTTTAAGTATATAGGTGCCACATACAGGCGCAATTGTGAAGTAGCAAGCCAGTTAACTATTGTAATCTACATCTTTCTACATGCACCTTATCTGTTCCAAACGCAATACAAATCCATCACTACAGAACTAGACAGGTCTCTCGTTGATTGTTGAGGCTTTGAGACATTGCATCGACAATTGCTGAAATAGAGCTATCAAAAGCGTGCCCTTCCATTGACAAAGTGAAACTGAAGACATCAATCAGCATGCAATGCATCAAGAATCAAACACGTTAACTAAAAAATCACCTAGTGTAAACGAGCAATGCTCTAATAATGGGTGCGGGGTAGACTAACCACCAAGATACATATAGAGAAATGAATCACATTTGCACGCAGCTGTAGACTGTTATAATCTAGAATTTACAAACAAATGTTGTCACATTATTCATCCACTCACCTTTATCTGAGTCCAAAGACGGCGTTCACATTATTTGGCTTGAAATCCTCCCTTGGTGCGTATCAACATGGTGGCCACAGCATTTATGTTCCAACTGCTGATTTACCAAAACGCAGAGATGAGAGAAATGTGAAATATCATTCCGATTTGGCAATAGAAAAAGCACACCATTTATATATAAAAAGGTAACCAATATTAGAGCTGCTTAAAATCCACGCAAACATCATTCATCGGAACTATTAGCGTATCGTGCTAATAACATGCTTGTTATCAAGGTAAGCTATGACCCCAAACCCTTCGTCCTGTCAGAGACAGAGGATAAATGTTGATTACGGGGGAAAGCTACAAAGCTTGTGAGCCTAAACCTGAAACTTGTCCTGTCTGGCGTTATGGCAGTAAATTCCTTTGAAATAGCAGGCAATAATACCAATTAAGTCGCGCAGCAAAAAAAATAATTAAAGATTATGAAGTCACTTGTGAAGGAACGACGTTTATTTTGAAACAAGCTACCGTTCAACCAATGGCAATAGCTATAGCCGAGCTGTGCAAGCTAGAGCTACAATTGTATCAATGGCACTTGGCTGGCTAGCGATCATGATTTAGGCAAGCTTGCTGAAGATAACTTAGCCAGCAAGCTAGCTAAATTTGTGGCAACGTGGCTGCAAAGTGTAGCTACACAACACATTTAACTATGTTATATAAACTGGTAGACTCAATGTTTCTAGGAATATATATACATCATGAAGCAGTCACATCACGGGATGACTACAGAACCTATCCCGTCATATTCTAGTAGCTAACGACTCGTGCAAGCATTCTGCCAGAACTATGACGGCTAACGATGCAATATTGTTTTGCCCGCCCGCGAGTCAATTAATTCAGCCTATAGTCGAGAGACTACATTGCAATATCTCTATAATCAATTGTACTACATCGAATAAAAGAAGATATAGATAAAATAATACATGCAGCGCTCTCTACGTTATAAAAAACACGAACTGTCAACAAAATGGCGGCTGCGTTGAATCAACAGACCCGAAATGGATCTCCCTATATTTCTTCTTCCCCGCCCTGTTCTTTTTTTCCTCACAGTAATTGGTATCCGTGATATCTCCAAGCACAATCGGACTCCGTTCCGAGACAATGTTAGCTTAGCCGAGACGTGTCGGAATGAGCCTCACTCATTAATCGGGCCTCCATGTCTGCTCAGCCCGTATCGTTCCTGTCAGTACAACACGGGCATTCTCAGTCTCAGAGGGAGGGAGGGGAGTGAAGGAGACGGGCAGAGGAGGGGGGAGGAGGACGAATTGAGGGGAAGGGAGGAGGTCAGATGTCGTACGCCACGACTGTCCACTTTCCCTCATTGCACGTGTATATACCCAGATACCTAGCCTATTATGAATTTTCTGTCTACACATGAGTGCTGAAAAAAAGATTAAACTAGTATAGAGATTTCGTCTCGAAAAATTAACTACTCATTCACGTCAAATGGTCTATATGTAATAGTCTGTAATGCATAATTAATGGTCAAACTTTGCATGGGGTAGGCCATAACAGGTGTCTGTATTAGCCTTTAGTTTAGCCACAGTCAAATATTAAAAATATTAGTGTTAGACTGAGAAAGGGGAAGTGAAACTGATTTTATTCATTCTCAGTATCCTTCCATCCAGTTTTTCCCTGCTTACTTCAGCTCTGCAGTATCAGGTGCCTGATACCTTCATATGACCAGAAACATGTCTCATTCAAGTCAAGGAAAAAGAGGAGGAGCACAGATTTATACTTTAATAGCAGATTCCAATTAAGAGACAACATTCATTGTTAGGCTGGCCTGTATGAGATCAGAAGGGAAACCAAAAAGTCCAGGATTAGACTAAAGGGAAAAGAGCCTTGGTACAAAACAAGGTTTTTCGCCAATCGTTAATACAAATTGTTTGTATGTCCTCATATTTTGCCATTTCCTAAAGGGTGTAAATACCGGATCCATGAGGGATAGATTCTCTAGGAACTCAAGTTATGAGGCAGTATGGGAGAACACCAATCCAAATCGTGTCAGTGAGCCTGCATCTGAGTTTATTTGTCCATATACTGACCATACTACTATCAGATTATTGTTGCTGTTTGATTCACTGCAACCAAAAGAAAAACTACGGGTCCTGGATGTTTTCAGGGAGGTGGTAAATAAACTGAAATTGGTTATTTTTAATGGGAAGTCAGAAAAAGGGTGGAGGGAAGGTGTGTGGGAGAAAAAACAGAGGTAGAAGTTCACAACTAGTCTCTCAAATGGCTTGTCTCTCTTCCTGTGGTTCTGCTCTGATGGAGAGAGCCTCAGGGGGTTCTGACGTGGGTTTTGCGCTGTTGTCAACACCGTCAAGACTTTTCCGACACACCGGACAGGTATCATGCTGTGGGTGAAATACACATCAACAGAAAATTACTTTTAATTAAGAGCACCTGCACTTTTGAAACACCACAAAACTGTAATCAGCCTCTGCACCACTAAGTGATGACTCATTCACTTACTCCCTTGTGTAACTTATGAAATGCAGACATATTTAATAGAACACAGTGATTTTCAAGTTCCCACTAACCCTGAACTCTCAATGTCCTTCTTACCAGTTCCAGCCATGGCACAATACAGTCACTGTGAAAATAATGGAGGCAGGGTAGTTGTCTGACAGACTCTTCCACAGAGAACTCTTCCCTACAGACTGGACACTCCAATCTGCAGTCTGAGCAACCAAGGAACCAGAAAGTTAGTGAGGGTAGCATGTGTTTGGGGCCTATATCCAATCAACCTTGAGTGCAACAAGTTTGGCTGATGCAATAATAGGATTGGTTGAGAGTTGGTGTCTATTGTGGATTCTGTACGTGGTATGACACATTCTTATTCATAACCATGTTCTTACAGTTGTTGTCTGGTGAATACATTTATTTAAATATAGGATTGGTTGTATTCATACAGTATGAAGTCTCTGTTGGTAAACACACCTGTCTGTTCTCGAGAGATGCTGACTGTTGGAAGGGATGAGATCATCTCTTTCTCTGCAGGGGGGGGACCTGTGCTCTCAAACTGACCTAACAACTGGAGGAGCGGGCAGAGAGACAAAGAGATGGAAGGAGAGAGAGCATGAGGAAGAAAAGGGGGGTAGACAGAAGAAATAGGACAAAAGAGAAAGACAGAAAGAGAGAAAGAGTTTATGAGACTCATTGTGTTGCCATGAGGCCTGGGCATTGTGAGTGGTGACATCACTGACCTCTGTGATAACAGCATCTAGACCTCCCTGACCCCAGGCATAGTCCCCTGGGTTGGAGTGTAACATACTAGTTCTAAGTCAGAGAAAAAAAACAACAGAAAGAGAGAGGAAGACAGACAGAGGACACAACATTTCAAATAAAATAATTATTTAAAAAGGGCTACAACTGTTGAGAAAATTGTTGGTTGTTTACAGTGAGGCTGGTGCGGTGCCTGGATTCCCATTGTTGGAAAACAGACCGGCTAAGAACTGCTGCACAATCCTACAGAGAAACACACAAAGTCAAAAGACCATTACCATCAAATGAAAGTCTCATTTTTTACTTTTTGGATTATGTAACCACACTCCTGTTTGATGATATGATTACGTAACATAACAATGTAACAGAACTTCAGAGTTTGGAGTTGAGCTGAGGGAGAAAAGCCCACTACAAACAAGCATGAGAGAAAGATCAATAAGGTAGTCTTGTTTATAGGCTTGCAGTAAACTTGCACGAAAAAGCATTCAAATTAAGTATTTAATTGAATTCAATGTATGTCCCACACATGTATCTCCCATTGTCACCCACCCCTCCACAGCTGGTGTTGGGTCAGGCCTGGATGGTCTCCTCTCTTGACCAGGGGGAGGAGAGGGAGGCTCTGGTGCTATGTTCTCACTGCCTCTAAAGGGGACTCCTGGGATTCTGCTCTCCAGGCCTTCCCCTACCAAGTTAGAGGCGGTGGACCCAGGGACAGGGCTGGGGCTGGGCTCCACGTCAGAGTCAGAGCCAGAGGCAGGGGGCTCTGACAGGAGAGCAGAGCGTTCCATGAACAGCAGCTGCCACAACTTTGGATAGAGAAAAGACCAATAAGTAAATTTACATTACAGAATATCATATAATATAATATAAGACGACACACCTCTGAGAAGACTGTGCCTGCATCTTCAATGGGCTCTGCATTGCTGTTCTCCAGGAGACTGAAAAGGCAAAGTGGTTTATGGTTCAGTTACAACAATGTAGCAATTGAGCTGGGAAAACTGTGCAAATGTGAGATTTGCATGTTTAAACTGCAGTTAAGTGTAATTTTACCTGAAGTCTTCTGTCACCTCCTCAATAAAGCCTGAATCACACCTTGGGCAAACATATTCCTGTTAAAAAAATTAAATAATCTTTACATCAGAACATGCAGCAAGCAAGATAGTGCATCCAGCAAAGATCTGCTAGTTATTATTTTGCCCATATTTGTCAAGGGGGGGGGGGGGGGGGTCAGCTGTTTTCAGAACGCCCTGGTGCGTCTGGTGTGCCGAGAAGTGACACCCTTCCCCTTCTGTTGCTCACATGCAGTTGACAGTTGCCTAATGCATACTAGTTGGCGACACAGTTGCCAACAGTAGTGCTTCTAAATATGGCAACGACGCAAAGGCGAAACTTACCAGACTTGTTGTCGAAAATGAAATATCTCGATTCACTCTCCGTGCAGACACAACTTAAGTATGAAACAGCTGTATCTCGTAATTATACAAGTAAGTGTTTTAAAACATGTATCACACTTCAGATGTGTTCAGGAGGCGGTGACAACTTCTAGTCTATGAATGGCCACATTGATTCGGCAATATGCCATCCACGATCATAGCCTACTGGTGCGCGCGGTGGGAACTAGTTGTGCAAACTCACCGGGAGTTTTGGGTTGATTTCACCTTTACAGCAGTGGCAGAAAAAGCGGTGTTCTGGTGTCGCCGCAGCCTCCGCCATCTTCACCGTGTGTAACGCTGTGTCACTGACGTCGCTATCGGAGCTTACAGAAGAAGGCGTAGAGCTTCTCAAAAGGGTCAATTCAGTCCACTTTCACTTTACCACTACTAATCGTAGATCAGTCCAATGTTATTTCGGAAGCATTTGTGTAGTTCATTCACCTTTCATACTGAAGTAGTTTAATCTAATATTTAACGAGTCTTGTGAAAATCGTCACAGTTAAACTTAAACCAGCTGAAGTAGCCTGATAACAAGAAAAAAAAGTTTAGGCTAATGTAAATTAAACAGATTAGTAGACAGGAGACAGCCTGTTGGATTCAGTAGGCTATGCAAACAATATAGAGAAAGAAAATGTGACATAGTAGTTGTAGTTTACCAAGATATTTGGCCCATATCTTTGTATGATATTGACCACAGACAACACAAAACCTTTCAGCATAACAATTTATTTTCATTTAAACCAATACATGTAAACAGACAGCACCAACAACAGTATCCGCAAAAGGTCACAACCAAAATATGAGCAATCATTTACAGTAATGATTTTGGCAAATGTAGTGTAAATAGGCATTACATATTTCAAATATCAAAACAACTTGAGTTAGAGCTCACATAAGCAACACAAGAGCATGGGCCAAACAGACAAATGAACCATTCAGCTGTTATTAAAATGTTAATAGCGTCACTTCAGTTTATTCTTGGCCAAGCTATTCACTACACACAGACCAGCCCAGCCGTATTCTTTAAGACATTATTACAAATTCTCTATCCCCACAAACCACATTTGTCAGGCCCATCACATTTTGCAACCCAGGGCACTTAGAGAAAAAGGAAAAGAAATGTACTGCCTCATCACATTTGTCACAGACATTTTCAGCCACTTCTTTTTACTCTTCCTTTGTGTCACATCCTATACATGTACTTCCATCATCAGGCCTTGAATGTGTCTATATGGCACACATGTCTCCTCCCCCCTTTTACTTGCCTGACCAAACAGTTTGCCACCTGCCCTGCCCTCTTCCCCTATCTACCGACCGCCAGAGAAGGCCCCTTGGGCGACACCGGTAGTGGCACTGGCAGCAGCCTGGCGTACTGTTTGGTTGGACATAACTCCAGTGGCAAACTCGGCCTGAGCCTTCTGAAAGCTGGCACCGGTCTGCCTGTACATTGAGTGGATCTGGGAGAGCAGAAGGAGAGAGCGTAAGAGAGAGGAATTGATACTTGATGCACACACTAATACAGAAACTTATTATAATCTCCCTGTCTGTCTGAAACTGAAATGGACCAAGCCAATAAGTGGTCACACTTAATCCCTAAAGTTACTTACTGGTGATACTTACTGCAATGTAATTACCATGGTGACAACATTAAATATGGCCCATTTAATTACCCAGTGATATATTTATTATATTAATTCTCTTTTTCTCGAGTCTCTTATCCTCTTTGTAGATACATTTTTCATTACCGTACCTTCTTAAGCATGACTACTCCCATGGCGGTCTGGGCAGTGAAGAGGACGGCACTGAGCATCATGATGACCCCAACAGGCACACTTGTCTTCAGAGCAGCCAGACTTACAATCCACCCACTGGGAGAGTGAGAGAAAGGCAGAGAGGGTGAAAAAGAGAAGGTTTGAGGAAAAACCAGAATGAGAGATGGAGGATGTCAAAGTTGGAGAAACGTAGTGGACACATAGCATCAAGGTTTCATGTTCATGTGCTTGGTCCCTCATAATAGTTTTTCATCCGTACCTGAAACCCCAACCGGGGATTCCAATGGTCATGATGACATAGATGACAACTTGCACAAAGAATACGAAGAAAAAGGCAAAAAAGTTGAAGGAGCTGTCAGTCCTGTGAAGAAAAGACAAGATTTTTGGTGAAAGTGAAACGCAACAGGTGTGAAATATCCACAGACTTTTTAAGTATGTGGTACCAGTCTTGTGATACCAGTCTAAAACAACCGACCCTGTTTGGAAATGTGCTTTGTTACTTACCTAAAGGCTTTGTACACAGGCCTGTACCAACAGACAAAAGAGCAGGGGGTAGAAAGAAGGACCCAGAGGATGGACAGGCCCAGCCCGACCCCATTTGCAGGGTCCACACAGAACATAGCCAGGCAGGAGATTAAGTTAAAAAACAGTGTACAGGCTGTGACTGGGAGAAGGAACAAAGAGAGGGAGAGAGAATCAGAGGCAAAGACACAAGTTTGAGGTTGGAGATTTTACAGGAAGAGGGGAGTGAGAGAGAAGAACAATTAAATAAATAAATATAATTCAAGAAAGAGAAAGATGGACAAGACAGGCGGATTTGATCAGTTTGGATACCACAATCAAAAAGAATAATCCAAATCGTCCTTAATTATCCTTATTGTCATATATGTGAAAGTGTGAACTAGATAACTGTTGGCTCCATATTCATCCAGTTGACCTATCATGGTGACGTTAAGATGATCTGGTGACAGTGAGATTAAGGTGCCAGCAGCAGAGGCATCAGAAGACTTACACATCCAGTAGTAGTACATGATAGTGACAGTGCGCTGAAAGTTCTGGCTGATGTCCAGATTGATGTCCTGGTAGAAGCACGGTCCCACAGGGCAGAACGATGGCAGGGGAGGCCAGTTATTTTGACGGGCTGAGAGAGGAGAGAGAGAAAGCATAAATACATAATCAAGATTTTAATCGTATCACCATCCCTGCCCCCATCTCCTATCCATTGATGCTACTATCATTTATTCTTTTCAAACAGATATTTCTTCTGCCCATCGCTACACTGACTATCCTCCTTCTTTTCCTTCTCTCTCCGTCTTGCATCTCCCCTCCATCTCCCTTTCTTACTGGCTCCGGGGCCGAGGGCATGCGAGTCCAGCTCCCTCTCTCTCCTCTCTAGATCTTTGGCCTTCCTCTCCAGCTCCTCCTGCTTCCGTAGGAGCTCCGCTGTGGTGGCGTTCACTGCCGTTTGCTGCTGAAACAGAGTGAGAAACAGAGTGAGAAAGACACAGAGAGAAAAAAACTAACAAACAGCGGGAAGAGGAAATAAGCATAACCTTAACGGAAAGGCGGTAAAATGCCTGTACATCCCTTTACGACTACGTATGCACATCATGGGTACCTGGGAGTTGTAGGAGCCGTAGTTTCTGGGTTCTGTGGGCGTGGTCCTGCTTGGTGGAGTCTGAGCAGGAACTGGTTGGGCGGACGGAGATGTGGCCTCATAGGGTGGTGGTGGCTGGATAGGAAAACCATTAGAAATTCTGATCATGAATATACAGGGACGAGATTAGATGTCATCCTATGTGGATGTTGTAGGTATCTCTTTAATGGGAAGGTTGGATGTTAACATGCCATCATGTCCATTCTCTTGGAATGTAACAACATTCCTACAACATGCCATAGGCAACATATATTCAGTTATGAGGAAATTTCTAGAACTTCTCCCCCTAATAAAAAGTCATTTTCTGGGGTATGCATACACTCATGTGCCTGCACACAAACGTCCATAAAAACCACACACAGCCTTACCCCAGTTTTATTGTCGAATGGGTTGTATAGATCCAGTGTGGCATACTCAGTATTGCTGCTGTGTTGGGTCACAGCAGGATCCTGGGACACAACAAAACATGCAGTTTTGCGTTAATTTAATGTCTTATTCAAACTCTTGAATCTGATCACAGATTAGAACAGTGAGCAGCGACATCACATGATCAACCACGCGTCTGCTATTAGGCAGGGTTTGCAAAACATTCTCCTATATTTAAATAGGAATACGATAAAACATCAATAGAATACATAATTTCTTTTAGTCACCTGAAATGGATTGGCGTCGTCACTTGGCTCTGGAAAACTTGTATATTTTGACATTATTGACTCTTGTTGTTTATCAAAGGCAGTTGACGTTATCTTATTGCTATTAAGGTAAATGTATACGAATTCTCTCCACTCAGACAATCCCCATGTCGGATTTTGTCATTGTTACGGTGAACAATAATGTACTTGCGTATCTGACACAAACGGCTAAACAAATTTGACAGCTGGGTTATTTGTTGCTGAAACGTTTCCCCAATCTCTCGATTTAGTTAAAACAAATTCCTCATTGTTGATTTGATTGACCAGTTTTTTTCAGCCTTCATGTAGTTTAGTTTTCATCGGGCGTGTTTCCTTTCATATCGTTTTTTACAGCTGCAACGGTTTTCATCTCGGCTAGCACAAACAACTGTGAAATGGGAAATCCAGGAAGTAATGTCATGTGACAGTTGCGACAGAGAGATGGAAGCCAACCTGCTGGTCTGTCAAAAACACCCATTCAAAAGGAACAGTTTTTAATAATCTTGTTGAGATTGTAGTGATATTTAAAACAGATTGATGATGACATTAATGATAGCCTTCTCTTTTTTTTTTTACAAGGGTTATACGAATCCACCTATTCACTGGTAGTCAGCACTGTGTGCTGCATGGAAGATGCATTAAAACGTATTACAATTGTATTTTGTCATAATAAAGCAATAATACATTTTAGGGTTGTGGTCAAGAGCGGAGTGATATTTAGTTTATCGCTGCGTCATCAACAAGCAAAACGATAGGGGGCGTTTCTTTGAGCGTACTGCGAATCTTTGCTAGCACTGATTTACATGATACCGATAGCTAGCTTCATGCCAGGAACGACTGCAAATACATTGCTAGCCTCTGACAACATCGATAGCTGGTAAGGCCGAGAGCACCTGGCTTATGGAATTGTTAATCATATGCTTAGCACGAACTAGACGTTTTTCAAATAAATTGCTTTTTGTATACCACAATTTTGGGGCCTAGTTTTTGAGATTTTAGGCCAGGGTGGCTGACTGTATACGTTAGCTCTAGCTAGCCATGTCGTCGACTCAATTAAGTTTGTTAGCTTTGCTTTGTTTACGTTATAGCTAGCTACTGCTAGCTAATATTTGTGGGCGATCTAATCAACAAGTTTGGCTTAGAGGGATCGACCCATTACTAGCTATAAATATAATTTATAAGTTGAGTTGGCCAGTTAATTACTGTACAGTATATAGCAACTAATGCTAGGCACTAAGTCTATTGGCAAGTAGTAGTACTACAGTAGAATAGCAGAACTATCTACTGTGTTGCTAGTCAGCTAACACCATAACAACACTGTTTTCAAGGTAAAGTAGCTTTTTCAAGCTAGCTAGCTAGCTAGCTAACATAGATAACCTAATGTATTTGAAAGACATAGTCTATTTGGCTGGTAGTTAGCTGAGTCAATGAGATGTTCTTACATTTACCATAATTGGCGGTTCATTTGAAAATCTTTTACAGAATACTGTTGATTTCTAACTGTTAATCTTTAAGGCGTTTGTCTATTTTGAATGTTACAGCTAATCCTTTATCTCCACCAAGCAATTTAATGGTTGATACGATAGCACACTTTCTAGTCCTATAATGTCCGGGCGAATTAAATGCAATTTCCCCATCCATCCATCCTTTGGCACAGTGGTCCATAACAATAGTGAGTCATTTTACCTAACCAGCCAGCTACATTGTTTTTGCCTTTTGACAGGTGTGCGTGACTATGGGAAAGTCCCTCTCTCACCTGCCCAAGCAGACATCCCACGACGAGTGTCAGGACAGTCTGACAACCCACCAGGACTACAATGGCATGGGTGATGATGGAAAAGGTGGAGATGTGTCCCAGTTCCCCTACGTGGAATTTACTGGCCGTGACAGTGTCACGTGCCCCACCTGCCAGGGCACAGGGAGAATCCCTAGAGGTGAGCAGGAATGAGAGACTTGCCTATTTAGCAGGGTTTAGTTGAAACATAACAAATGGGGATTGGCACCTTTGGTAATGTACTGGGAAGCTGCCAGAGATGGCGTAATGGGTTTAATTCTTTGCTGATTCCGACTTCCTGTGTAACTCTGCCATGTGTGGCAGGGATTCATGTGATTAGTTGTTATCAACTTACAAGGGGTTGGAGGCAGTAAATAAATGAGTCATCGAGTTATACAGTACGTGTTACTCATCAATGTGACAGGGTATGCCTTTGTGCCAGCTTTCAAACACAGTCACTGGATTCTCTCCTAATAAATGTTTTCACGTCTGTAGGTCAAGAAAATCAGTTGGTGGCTTTGATTCCATACAGTGACCAGCGACTCAGACCCAGAAGAACGTAAGAGCAGAATTGTTGTCTTGGTGGTAGTTCTTGTGAATTTGTAACATTCCAGGTACTAACTCCCACCTTTCTTTGATTGTGTGCTTTTCAGAAAGCTGTATGTGACAGCTTCAGTGATTGTGTGTCTGCTGCTGTCCAGCCTCGCAGTCTTTTTCCTCTTCCCACGCAGCATTGATGTGTCCTACGTGGGGGTGAAGTCAGTCTTTGTCAGCTATGATCAGGACAAGCGTATTGTCTATCTCAATATTACAGTGAGTGAGCACCCTCACTCCCACACATTGCTTTGGACTGAATTGACAATGCTGAAACTGTCAACTTTTGTAGTGTTTTTTGTTGAGGTCCACTAAACATGTATCATTTCATGGTACTTGCCTGCCTTCCAGAACACTTTAAACATCACCAATAACAACTACTACTCAGTGGAGGTGGCCAACATTGCAGCACAGGTGCAGTTCTCCAAAACGGTGATTGGGAAGGCACGAATCAGCAATATAACTGCCATCAGTCCCCTGGACATGAAGCAGGTATGATTGTCAAATTCAATGGAGACAATTTATTTACACATATTTACAGTACATACTGTATGTTTGTTTTTGTTTTTTCTGAAAATGCTTTTTACACACACAGATGGACTATATGGTTCCTACCATCATAGCAGACGAGATGAGTTACATGTAGTGAGTATTGCACAGCACATGTAACATCCCTCAAAAGTCTTTATTGGTATGTCATTAAATCTGACTCCAATCCACAATCTTTTCCCGACAGTGATTACTGCACCCTGCAGACCATCAAGGTGCACAACATTGTGGTCATGATGCAGTAAGTACTGTCCAATGTTCAATTATATACATTCTACATTGTCTCAGACTGTCCTTCAAATGTTTACCAAAAAATGTTTTGCTGCTGGAGTGATATTTAACAGAGATTTACATTTTAAAAGATTTCTAAAATCACGGCTGATCTTGTTCTGTGTGGGTCATGTCTTCACCTGCTCTTCCTCTGTCGTTTCCAGGGTAACCATCACAGTCACATACTTTGGGCACATCGAGCAGGTTTCCCAGGAGATGTACCAGTATGTGGACTGTGGAGGGAACACTACCTCTATCCATGGGCAGGCCAAGCCATCCAACGTCCTGCTTCCCCCTGAATAATATACACACATGTATAACACCCCCTTTCCCTCTCTCTGACCTTTTCCTAGGCCATGAGATGGGCTTAGTGGAGGCTAGCCTTAGATAGTTCACTGTGTTCAACGCTTTCTCGTACTCCTCTTCCTTCTCCACACTGCAAACACATTCCACTGTGCGTTTCATTTCTATGCTTGTTGACTGATGTTGGATGTAAATGGCTGATGTTGTCACGTTTCAGCAGAGATTAACTGGAGGCTCTGACACGACTATCAAAAGAACGTGATTGTTTCCTGAGGTTCACTATATTAAAATGGCAGCATGAGATGAAAATATTTTAAGCACCAAACCAGGATGCACTTTATGCACTTCTGACAGAGCACACTGGGTACCGCGGCTGTTACCGTATCACCCAAGAGTCAATGCATTTTCAAACACTGTAAATGTATATGGTATATATTCAGTGTGGCAACTCCTCATCCATGTGTGGTTGAAGAGAATCTTGAAAGTGTTCTCTCAATAAGATCACTATGATGGGGCAATAGTGTGTATAATGATTACATGTTTGCTTAGTATGTCTGCCCTCTTACTGCCCTCAAAGCTTCAATCATTGTCATTATCTGTGATGCTGAAAGTTATCCAGTAGGGGGTACAGTGTACATGTTTTCAGTTGTACAAAATGTTTACCTACCTTCCTATAGGATGATCTCAGTGTTTGTGCTGTAATGATCACATGAAAGGCATAAATGCCAGCTAAATTGTAATTTCAAGGCATAAATGTACCTTTACTCAACTCCAGCTTTGAGTCAGTACAGGTGCTGAGGCATCATTTGATGTTGGATTGTCTCTAACACTGGCTACTACATCACAATAGGCTACCACTGAGATACACATACATATATGCTTAAAAAAAGACCAAGGGGCTTTGCGAGTTTTGATAAAGGACTGGTTGGCGTTTCAGACCTTTTTTGACCATTTGTGGAATTTCCTAGATTAGAACAAGACATGAATTATATACCATACTTAAGTATGATTGTATCATACTTATTTTTGAGTATTTTTGAAACCTTTAAAGTTTGAATATTTAACTATACTCATTCAAAGTACTACGAAAGGTACTTAAGATGTTTTTAATTGAAATTTCAGAAAAGTAGAGTAAAATTATTAACAATTTTGTTTGTTCTTACAAGCACTTTAACCTGTTTTAAATGTTTTAGATAGGCTGGATTTACTATCCTGTGGAAGATTAATTTGTATAGTCACAAATCTGTTTATGTTTGCTGTAGGCTATCTGTAGAACTTAACCTCTATTTATTTTTGCAGTCATTACGCTTGTTTTGAAGAGTACTATGACAGTTTTCATAGATTGTCATTACGTTGGTCTCATAATATGTCATTATGGGATCCCATTGTGTGGTATCAGTTTTTACCGCATGAATAAACTTTTAAAACACTGATGTGTAATGTGTCTTAAATTTACACTACCACTCAAACAACCAAAAGGAGAAGCAGTCATAACATATGATTCATTGTGACATCAGCAGAGTTCTCAACAACACTCTTCTGGTTTGCAAAAACCCACCAATGACACTTAGCCAGACGTGGAAAACCTTGTCCTTGTCTAACAAGAAGTAAATAAATAAATACTTAATTTACCAGACAATCATCCACGCAACATACCGGGAAGGATTTCAACCTGCAACCTCTTAATTTGCATTCTGATGATTTTATCACTTCAAATGCTCAGCATACCTATCACGCACCATCTGATGAATTGGTCTCGATCAATATGTACAATTGCTCACTATCCTCATTCATAGAAAGTTGCCATAGAGATACTTTGAAGCAACAATTAGATCGTCATAAATATCATTTATGACATCACAATCAGTACAAAGTATAAATAGCTGGATGTAGAACATTTTGGCATAGCATTTCATTTCCTTGGATGGCTGAAGGTCAGTTGTACATGGGTAATTATGAGCTTTCAGCCCAGTTTGGAAAGGGACCATCCCCTTACTTGGCATACAGAAAATGGTAAGTGAGCAATTCTGCTGGTGAGGTGAACTTTGCACACCACAAAGATCAGCATCCACACCATATGTAACGGATAGCTTTATCATGGTGTTATGTATGTTGTATCGGTTGTACTGACCCATGACCCCCACCCACCCCCAACTTTGCAGGGGATTCAAACCAGGAGCCACTCACTATTTCTGACAATCCGGAGGTGGATGGTGTCCCGGATCCCACCCTGATCCTGGCTCCTTCTGTCCCACAAGATGTCCCGCGTTCACCACAAAAGAAGAAGAGGAAAAAGAGTGTGGTGAAGCTTCCGTGTAGCCCCAACTTTATGACGAAGTACAGAATATTGTTGGCAAAGATACAATTAGAGAAGGTGGCAGAAAGACAGCGGAGAAGAGCCCAGCGCAAGCGTCGAAGAGAAGCAATGAGAGAAGCAGAGGAGAGAACTGCAGGCACCGACGGCTGTCCAGATGCACGACCAACCGGACCTGAAGGAAGGCATGAGCAGTATGACCCAACACCTTCCAACTTCCCCTCTGTTGCAGACAGCCAATCACATCGGACCACGACCAACCCAATTGATGACCTGGAGTACATACTGTCCACACCAGTGGAGGGGGAAAGGGAGGAAGGGGCACGACTCCTGAGGCTATGGGACAGCTATGCCGATGCTCCGAGCTACCCCGTCCTTTCAGAGATGCTCTACTATATGGCCTCAGAGGATGGACGCTCACCTCCGTCCCCCACAGGCCCAGGCCCGTCCAAGGCCAGCCAGGACTCGCCTCAGAGACCCCTCACCCTGTCAGACTGGGCTCTTCTCTCCAAAATGACCCCACTTTCCACGCCCCTGACCTTGCACCCAGCGGCTTGTTCCCCTCCACTACCTTCCTTTGGCCTGGATGATGGAGAGAATCTCAACGCTGTCTGGGACGGGGACGGCCCTGGGGACCGGTGTGAGGAGCAGGATCCTGTAGCCTCCCCGTCGCTTCTGCCGGGGAGGCTGAGCGACTCGCGGGAGAAGCTGAGGATGGAGAGCCAGCTGGAGCGAGAGCAGGGTGCCAGAGTCACCTGGCTGGGGGTGGACAACAACGTGTTGGCAGCCAGGGAGGAGTACACCCTGGAACGCTTCCTAGACCAGCTTTAATCCACTGAGGCAGGGACTGTGGAATAGTGTTCCCAAATGTCCAGTCCACCAGAAATCATTTTTGCTATTAAACCTATGAAGCAAACCTATAAAATAAATCCAGGTTGTTTTGACTTTCTGATTAGGTGAGGATGCCACTGTATTGCAACTATGATAGTTTGAAAGAGCTAGATTCTCTGACCCGATCAAGCATTCATTCAATCATGTGATGTGTAATGCTGGTGCGTGTCTGTAGAATTGTCTATCGATTGTGATATGCCAGAAAAGCTAATACAACAGTTTGGACTCCAGATTCAGGTTCAGTTAGTATATGGTGCATTAGTGATAGCATGAGCTACAGAAAACAAATATCATACTCATCAGCATACATAATTCACCTACCATGAAACACTAGCTACACCCCTGAAGGAAATCATATTCAATTCAATCTTGGGTTATTGGGAATTGTTGTGTCATAACTGAGATGTTTGGCATAATCCCTATGACATCCTATCTAACTACGCGAACGGGTTCTAGGTTCTCAAGACTCAGGCCCATTAGTATAGAGAAGTTCAAAACAGCATAAGTCATCTATTTTTGGAGGTGAAATAATACTGGTGTCTCCTTCAACCATGACAACCATCACACTTCCTGTTTTCTTATCTTTAATTACAAGATAAAATGACCAAACCCCAATTCAAGAGTAACCTAACTAGCCTTATTAAATCAAATTATGATGTAAGTTGACCTCTTAGATGAATAAAGAAAGCCTTGACTTCAAGGGAAACTTTAAAATACATTCATTCAATATTATTAATATCTGGAAATAGACCAAAAATAGTCTACCTTTATCAATGTACTTGACTCAGTGGCCTGGGGAATTCCAAACATGTATGACTAGTAATTCTACATAGTTGTAAAGAAGACATTTTTGTCCAAAGCAAAGTACACGTTTTGCATACAGAAAGTGCAGCAGAAGATCAAGTTTCTTATGTAAAGCTTGTTTATTTCCACTGAAGAGGCTAACATGCTATAAGATTCACTGAGAATTCAAATAAGGAAACATTGTAAGCTTATGATTTGTGTAGCTAAACAAAGAACTTGTGGAATTGTTTCTTGTTCTTGTAAATATAACTTAGAATTTGTGATGCGACATTGTCTGGAAAATGGTGAACAAGAACAGCAATGTTTAAGTGTGAACAAGTGTGCGGGTGTGTGTATGTGTACTTTGGCCACATCTAGACACACCCACCCAAACTCATCTGAAGCAAAACAGCTTTGCACACTGAGACTATTGACTCAGTCTTCCACAGGAACAGACAAGCGCTGTGTTCCTTCTCCCTCACCTCGCTCTCCTCACACCGCTCTCCTCACACCATTCTTGGGATCCACATCCATCCTGTCCACCTGAGCCAGGTAACAGACATGGTGCTCCACCACAAAGAGTTTGACAAGGCAGGCAAATCTGCTGGCCTACAGGTATGGAGGATTGAGCATATAGATATGGCGCCTGTACCAGATCATCTGCATGGGAATTTCTACATTGGGGATGCCTATGTGATTCTCCATACAGTCAAGCAGAAGGACACCTGCTTCTATGATCTGCACTACTGGTTAGGTGAGTTAGAGAGAACTTAGTCATCTATCTATCATATATGTATACTGTATATTGTCTGTCATTAGCTTCTTGTGCATGAGGGCAGGAAGGAAGAACATAGTTGCTGAACATCCTACAGTATCTCTCATTTCTTCCTGGCAAGTGCAGGGTCTACAGAAGTGCAGCCATTGACACTTTTTGTATGACATTTCTCGATTGTGGTCTTTGAGTTCACAGAGACACAAATCTAGCACATTTGCAACTAGGTGGCAAACGTTTTCTCAAGCACAAAAAGAAGACTCTTTTTTAAGATAGTAAAGGTTGAGGTCTGAGATTCAAATATAGCTTTATTATCTTTTAGGGTAGGCTATAAACAGAACAACTTTATAGTAAAATCTGTGTTCTCAATGTACTTAATTGGAGCATGATTATTCGTCATAGACATCTAAAAGTGATCACGTCTTTTATTAGTCACTTCTCCTTTTCAGATCCTTGCGGTGTCTAATTATGGGTTGCAGTGTTGTGAAAGTACAGCTGTAAAATGTTGTATGGCTTTCTGTTGCCACACAAGCTTCCTGCATTCATAGAAATTACCTCCTACTATCTCACTCTCTATCTCTCTCTCTCACTCTTGTTCTCTCTTACCTATGTATGTCAATATCACTCAGATGTTGTCTTGACTAGTCTTCCTGTCTCCCGGAAACGTGCTTTATGTATCACTTAACATTAGACCTGCATGTGGACTGCTATTATGTACGGCTAATGGTTTGAATTGCTATAAAGCTATATTATCCCATTACCTCCAAATGCTTCCACTTCCTGACCCACTACTGTGTTGTTTCTGTACTGTTCTTTTGGACCACTTGTCAACCCAAGGCATTATCTGTGCATATCTTCAGCAACCCATTAAGGAGTCAAGCGAGCAGAAGAGTGTTCCCAATCAATGACTGATTAAAGTGCCTTGTAGAATGTATTGAAAGTAGTTTATAATGCAGCACGGTTTTATATACAGTTGTCTAAATAATCTGATAACATCACCAAAGTCTGTGGTGCAAGGTCTGGCTTTGTCCCGACAGCCTGACCAGAATCCGTCTTGTCTGTGTTCACACAGGGAAGGAATGTACTCAGGATGAGAGTACAGCGGCAGCCATCTTTACTGTCCAGCTGGATGACTTCCTGGGAGGAAAGCCCGTCCAGTACCGCGAGCTTCAGGGGGTGGAGTCAACGGCCTTCACTAGCTACTTCAAGGGGGGCATCACTTACAAAGTACTGCACAGTCCTATTGGTCATTTCAAGATTTGACTTAATTCTGTTCAAGTCCTTTAAATTCCATGTACAACTGAAGAGACTTGAGATAAGCACCTAGGACTCAAGCCAATATTGCACAAACAGTTTATTGAACAACCAGTTTCCACGAAAGGTTTAAGATTATGCTTGGCCAAGGATGAGATGTGACTCATGGGATGGAACAAGTACCTGGTGTGTGTGGAGTGGAAAGGCAAGGCAGAAGAGAGGAAAAACAGCTGTGTGTGTTTCCCTAGGTGGGAGGAATGGCGTCAGGGTTTCAGCATGTGGTCACCAACGACCTCACTGCCCAGAGACTCTTCCACATCAAGGGCCGCCGTGTTGTCAGGGCGACCGAGGTCCCTCTCGATTGGTCCAGTTTTAACAAGGGAGACTGCTTTATCATTGACCTTGGCGCTGTAAGAACCCCTCTCCCTGCCAAGGCCCCACCCTTGACAGACACCACACGTTAGACTGACAGCCATTGTACCAAGATGCACAAATCCTACTGATACGAAATATATCCTGACTGTTTGTTCAAACTCTAATGTTTACACAAGGTGGGTTTATGTGTCTCTGAAGACTATTGTATATTGACAAAGGATTTTTCCCCTGCATGTCAACAGGTGATCTACCAGTGGTGTGGATCTATGTGTAACAAGTTTGAGCGTGTGAAGGCGACCCAGGTGGCGGTTGGCATCCGCGACAACGAGAGGAATGGACGGGCAAAAGTGGTGGTGGTGGAAGAGGGGAGCGAACCTTCTGAGCTCACTCAGGTGACACTTACATCACACACACACACACGTATAGACACACTGCTTTCACACAGTGTGCCATCACAGTGGTGGTTGAAACTTGAAAGGAAAATGTAATTAATCTGTAATTACTGTATTGTGAATCATGTTGTGTCTTGACTGCTGTGTAAGAAAACCACTCAGTATGTTTTCATAGTGTAACAGTGTCAGCTGTGAACAGGTCTTCTATAAGTTTGCATAACCTCTGTAGCCCAGTCAGAGTTCACATGACCCCAACTCTCCTTCTTTAGTCGTAATAAAACGAATGAGTTATAGTAGATCTAACAATGTGCAATAGTCAGCATAAATCATAAGGTAAATCACTATAAATGTACCAGTTTGGTTTCTGTGTGATTGTTCAGGTTCTTGGAAAGAAGCCAGAGATACCTGAGGGAGACGACAATGACGATGCGGTAGCAGACATGTCCAACAGGAAAATGGCCAAACTCTTCATGGTATAGAGCAGCCCACAGACTCATAGAAAAAACAACACATGGAAGAAGCCATGAATAAGATGATGCGAGATTTGACTCTGACTGTTTCATCCCAGGTTTCCGATGAATCCGGGTCCATGCAGGTGTCCCTGGTGTCCGAGGAAAACCCCTTCCTCCAGAGCCACCTGCTGTCTGAAGAGTGCTTCATCCTGGACCACGGCAAAAATAACCGGATATTTGTATGGAAAGGTACATTTGCGATGTTTAACTTTTACCAAATGCATCTGCACACACCCAAATTGGGCATCTAATGTTTCTTGTGACATTGACAAAACGCTCTTTGTGTCTAGTGCATCGCCAACATTTATTTTAATAAATAGTATCAGTTTACCTGCACATCTAATGTAAAGCATTGTATGTTCAGGGATACTCCCTTAGGGCCCCAGTATTGTGGAGAGGATCTTGTTGTTCTTCATGCTTGCTCGTAGTACTGTGCATTCACCATTCTCCTTTTGCCCGGTTCCTCCACTGCATGACCATCCCACCCTCGCCTCGCACTAGGGCGCAACGCCAACCCCAACGAGAGGAAGGAAGCCATGAAGACTGCTGAGGGATTCATCAAGCAGATGGGCTACCCGCCCAACACTCAGGTTCTCACACACTGCCATTCATCATCAGTTGGCTCACCAAGGACCTTCTTGTCTGCTTACCGTCGCTCGTGGCATGTTATCGAGCAAAGGACAAGGCTTTAAAGATCAAACTGAAGTCAAACTCAGTCCTTTGACAGATAATTGCTTTTTTTTGTCACCCTACAACATTAATTTCAGTAGATTTGCTACACTTCCTGGTATGAATCTGAACGAGGCTCCAGGCTTCTAAGTAACTACGTTTCATCTAATCTCTTTGTGACTTATATGTAACCCCTCCACAGATCCAGGTTCTTCCGGAAGGTGGTGAGACCCCCATCTTCAAGCAGTTCTTCCAAGGCTGGAAGGACAGGAACCAGAGCGAGGGCTTCGGTAAGGTCTATGTCACAGAGAGAATCGCCAGGATCCAGCAGGTGAAGTTTGATGCATCCAAACTTCATGAGTCTCAGCTCATGGCAGCCCAGTACAATATGGTGGATGACGGTTCAGGAGACACACAGGTGATCAGCCAATTTACAATTCCTGAAACAGTCTGTAATGAAATGATGATGTCATTTCATTTAGGTTAAAGTAACATTGCTGGGGTGTTTCATAATGGGATGCAATCATGAGACTTTAACAGTATTTCAAACAGTTCCTCAAAACATCGCTTGGATTTCAGATCTGGAGAGTGGAGAGCAGTGGTAGAGTTCCCGTTGAACCAAAGACATACGGACAGTTCTACGGCGGGGACTCTTACATCATCTTATACACGTATAAAAGAGGACAGATCATTTACACTTGGTGAGACTCGTAAATCGACAGTAGTGATGATAACGGTGACCTTTGTAAAGCGTTTCACTTTGTGTCTCGTTAAATGATAAACCCAAACTTCCTGATTTCTGAGAAGCCGCTGATTGTGTTTGCATCTCCGTGCTGTTTGCAGGCAGGGGGCATCCAGCACTCAGGATGAGCTTACAGCCTCTGCCTTTTTGACCGTAGAGCTGGATCGCTCTCTGGGCGGAAACGCCGTCCAGGTAAATCTAAAGTCAACACAAGAGCACTCAACACTTAACTTGGATCTGTAGGTCTTCTGCGTGTGTAAAGTAAAAAAAAAACATTTGTTAAGTAAATATATTTTGCTTATTTGCATTTATGACAAGCAAGGACATTTCTGCTTTTCCTTTAGGTTGTCAACTGATTTAACAGTCATATAACTGTTTCTTTCTTTAAGAGAGGTGGAACAGTGTCAGGTTTTGTGGTTCGTTAGTGCAGAAACTTTCAGACCACATCCTCTTTATCTTCAACAACTATTGACAGGGCTCTCAAGCTTTGAAGACAGGCAAGAGTGACTCCCCCCCCCCCCCCCCCCCCATCAGGGGGTCAAAATTAATATAATCAATTGCTTTTTACCTGACATCTTTGAAAGGCAGCAATGATTAATGCATCCATGGCCAGGATACAATAATAAAATATGACATTATTATAAGAGACTCGTGAAAAACTGATGCAAATTATCTGGGAAACATTTTTCAACAGCAGTCAAGTTGTCATTGTTTGTGTGAAACAAGTTGTGAATTTGTTGTAACATTAAAACAGGAGATCATGACTGTGCTCAAAGTGATGCTCGAGCTCCAGCGGTTTGCTTTGTCGGTGAATAAAACTTTCGGACGACGTAGCAGAATTACGAAAAATTACAGGATATGCTTTTTTCCCATTGGTTGTTGCATTGAATCTTACCCAGATACAATGGTGCTATTTTCCGATTGGCTATTGTATAGACCCTTTCTTTTTTTTAATTGGCTGATAAGTGGCAGGCTCAACTAAGAACTCCAGGGGAGACGCGCTTGACTGCCGATTCCATAGTGAGAGTGGGGCGGCCAGAGGAATTTTGTTTGTGTGCTGCGGCATATTAAATATTTTATTAAAAAAAAAAATCTGCGTGAGAAATACAATGTGTGGCGGGAGGGCGTGACTAAAGACCGAAATGAGTGACTGTCACTCTCAATGCGTGACACTTGGTCCTACCAGACTCATAGCCTACATTTCATTTGTACAGAGAGTCTGGCCTCGCTCCATTGACAAGCGTTGACTTCCTAGTAGGCGGGTACTCTGTTGAAGTTTAAAACTATTGGATCTGCCACTCTGATCTGCCATAACCAATCGCTATCGTTCGTCTTAGCCAATTCCTTCACCACTACTGTAACAGAGCTAGCTGCCTTAGCTGGAAAATCAAACTTTTTTGCCGAACCGTGGGGAGGAGGGCCACACCTTCATGGCCACCAACAAAACTCAGCAAAACTTGTTCTTGCTCCTGCTTTAGCTGTTGGATATTCGGCAGCGTTGCCACAACGGACCGAATGGCTTCGCTCGCATCTTTCTCCGCCGCCCTTACGGAACTACAACACAAACTAGCGCACGACATCAACGTCATCGTTCTCAGCCACTCCCTCTGTTCGCTGATTGGCCGGTTAAAAATTAACCTGCAAAATCTGACCTAAGTACTGAAAGACCAGACCGAGTTCAGAAGCAAAATCAAAATTGAGCGGAAGAATTTAGGACGGCAGAGCCAGAGTCTCTCTCAGTAAAAATCAACCCACCCACCTTTTCCTCATTGGTGGTTTTTCTGCCACCTAGTGGCAATTGACAGCATTACTTTCTCGCTGGCAGTCCTGTCATGTCCATGCCTCCAATCTCTCATGTCTGTGCTCTATCTGTCGATTGGACCTCAGGTACGGGTCTCCCAGGGTAAGGAGCCTGCCCACCTGCTGAGCCTGTTCAAAGCCAAGCCCCTCATCGTTTACAAGAGTGGTACGTCCAGGAAGGGGGGGCAGGCCTCCGTGCCCCTCACACGCCTCTTCCAGGTGCGCCGGAACCTGGGCACGATCACACGCATCTCTGAGGTGAGGACCATGCTCTCACTACTCGCACCATACTCTCATGAATAAGCACAAACACACACAAAAGCACACACACTCACACAACAGCACACACACAAGAGCACACACAGGAAACACACCCTGTTTGGGATGAGCCTTCTTGCTGTTAGTGATGGATGACTGATGGGGCAGAGGTTCTTCAGTGGTACTTTGACGGGCTTCTCATGTGCTTTGTTCCAGGTTGAGGCCCAGACTAGCAGCCTGAATTCCAACGATGCCTACCTGCTGAAGCTGCCGCAGGGGCAGGGGTATGTGTGGGTGGGCAAGGGGGCCAGCGAGGAGGAGGAGCGGGGGGCAAAGTTCATGAGCGAGGAGTTGAACTGTAAAACCAAGCGCATCATGGAAGGAAAGGAACCAGGTAAACCAAACGGAAGAACTTGGATACACAGATACACATGTTTACAAGAACAACAAAGGCCACTTTAATGAATGACCCCCAGACTGCTTGACCTTTGACCGCCTGTCTGTGTGTTGTAGATGAGTTTTGGACCGCTTTGGGGGGAAAGTCGGATTACCAGACCTCCACTCAACTGGAGAATAAGGACTATCCACCCCCCCGCCTGTTTGCCTGCTCCAACAAGACAGGCAGGTTTATTGTGAGTAGCTTGTTGTTCTGACCAGCATCCCCACAGAGCTTTGCAGGAAACATGAATCGTATCCATTGATTTAATATAGAATGCTCAAGATTTTTATTTACGGAATTCTAAATTAAAAGCTAAATTGTTGGTCCTGGCTGAAGCATAGTCAAGGCCATGCCACTGTGCTGCACAACTGTGGTAAACCTCTGAATGTCTATTCATGCACAATCCGTATTTGTGGTGATGCAGATTGAAGAAGTTCCGGGAGACTTCACCCAGGAGGACCTGGCTGAGGATGATGTCATGCTGCTGGACACCTGGGAGCAGGTTGGGGGTCGGGGGGCATGGAGGAGGTGGGGGTGGGGTGGATTGATCCCAGGCTCCAGCACCATAGTTCCAGGGCATGGGGAGGGGGCCAGCCCATTAACACCATCTTTATATGTGTGTGTATTGTCTCAGGTGTTTGTCTGGATAGGCAAGGATGCCAACGAGGTGGAGAAGACGGAATCAGTCAAATGCGGTGAGAACACTTGATCTTAAGATTAGGGGTGTGTTTGAGGTCCCCCCTGATGTTTGCTCTTTCAGACCCCGAGACAGCTTTCCATTCACAGACCGTCAATCACACATACTTTTAGATGCTCAGGGCCTGATTGGGGATGGCAGGTTAAAGCAGAGTGTCCTATGTCATCTCATGCAGGATGTTTCATTGATGTTGTTTACTGCCCTTTGTTGCATCACTAAGAGTTTGTTTGCTCCTAACAGCCAAGGCATACATTGAGACAGACCCAGGGGGCCGGGACAAGCGGACCTCCGTGGTGACAGTCAAACAGGGCCACGAGCCCCCCACCTTCTCAGGCTGGTTCCTGGGCTGGGACTTCCAGCGCTGGGACTCAGACCAAACTGCCAGATCCATGAGCACACTCCAGCTATAGTGACAGCATTGCTTTGATTACCGGTAGATAGAAATGGGCTGATGTTACTGTTTGGACGTTGTTTTTTTTGTGTGTATGCTTTAAAAAAAGTTATTTTCTTACAGGTAGTAGTACTTAATATAATCTTTTGGTCAAAATGAATGCTTGTCATTAAAGTTTTGGATGTGGCATTATCTCCACACATACTATCCTTTCATTTTTCGAAATTGTATTTGAACATAATTTTGAGTCAAACTAAATTCCTTTTCTCTGAGACTGAAACGTAATGTGGAATCATTGGTTGTTGAATTAGAGGAGTCAATATAGGAGAGGAGACAGTTTTAAATGTTTTCCCTGAAAAAAAGTGCATCTTCAAAACATGTAGTTGACATAATCTGCCACCTGGTGGTGCAACAGTTATATTCTCGACATGGCAGTCCCCATGCAATCCAAGACAAATGTGGTTGGCAGGGACTGAGATTGCCTATCACCAGCCAATACACTGACTTTAGTATTCCATCACTTGGATCAAAAGTAGCAGGCCCAACACTGATACTTCCTGTCTGGCTAACTGGTAATTAAAACTATGATCTATAAAAAAAGCATCCTAGCCTACTTAGGCCAGCCTACTTAAAGCAGCAAAGCCATTGGCCAGGTGAAATGTCCTTTTGTCATCAGTAACATAGGTCTAACGTTGTGTCTAAATAGAATCATGTATGAGGTCTTTGTGTTATTATAAACACAAGCAAGTGTGTGTCTATTAATTAAATATCAGAATGAGTTCTCATTATTTTGGCATGAGAATTTCGATTAGTTAATTTACCATCCAAATGTTTGTTCATGGCAAACAAATGCATAGTATGTCTAGCTGCTACTTCAGAGTTCTCTTGAGTGACACAAACAGGTGGAGAGAAGGTGTGTTTCGCTGAAAAACGACAGGCGTTGCTCTCATCCAATCAGGCAACGCGGAGATTGGCGGCTGCGTGATGTGGGTTGAACCTGTGCACAGTGCACTGGAATAGAGGGGAAGGCGACGCACTTTATCTTTCAGTGGTTGTGTGGACGTGACTGTGAGAGGTTCATAAGATCAAACAAGGATACACTGTTGCACCATTGTTGATTTTCCATGTTTGGAAAGTACATTCATCGTTAAGGTAAGACAGCAAAAGGTCATTTTCTTTTAGCCGTGCGCTGTGAAAGAGCTTCGGATTAAACAAAATAATTAGACAAACTATCGTTGTGATCGTTTTCTAAAACACGTAAAAGTGTTTGCTTACATAATCGCATCATTTGATATGATCGTATTGATAATTTGATTTCAACATGTAGGAAATGCTTTTCCCAAAGCACTTGTTGGCATAACCGTAGAGGCGCGTCCATCAATATCAGCTTGCCATGTCAGGCTGTACCCTATGTTGCCGCGCAACAGCTTTCGTTTTTCATAGCTTTTTGTGGTAGCTGTTGAAAATGTCCTTGCATTTTGACTGTTTGTCAAGACGAAAACACACGCCAAGCAATGTGATGCTTTGGCACTCTACAGCAGTATGCATAATAGAAAGAGGGATTTTTGTTGGAAACCAAAGCGTCCAAGTACATTTATATCGATACTGCCATTGAATGGAAATTAGCGTATCAAATCCCCGTCCGCTGCTTGAGGCGCTACATGTGCAAATAGCCTCTCGTACACCCTGCTGTTTTATTTCTCATTCATCTCCTACGGCCCGGAATAACGTGGACGCAGTTTAAAAGATGTTAAGGCTGTGGAATAAAAGGGAGACGGGGTTTATTCACTTAACATTGAATAGCCCCTCCAATTGTAAAGCAATGGACTGAGTGCTTTTACTGTTGCTTACACTGCATCCTCCTTTTTTTTCATAGGTTAAAGCTGCAACCCCGGGGGGAATGAGAGAAGCCTTGTGAATATTTGGTGAAGCAGTAGTCTCCTCCTGTCTGGCCCTGCTTCTATCCTCTCCAACGTGACAAAACAAGATGGGGAATGGATTATCGGACCATCCAGCTCTTTTCCCCTGCCTGCCCTCCTTTCAGGCTCTCCACATTGTTATTCTGGGGCTGGACTGTGCTGGGAAGACCACCGTATTGTACCGGCTGCGCTTCAATGAGTTTGTGAACACGGTCCCGACGAAGGGATTTAACACAGAGAAGATCAAAGTGTCCCTGGGCTCTGGCCGGCGGAAAGCGGCCTTCCACTTCTGGGACGTGGGCGGTCAGGAGAAACTGCGGCCGCTGTGGCGCTCCTACACCCGCTGCGCCGACGGCATCGTGTTCGTGGTGGACTCGGTAGACGGCGAGCGCGTCGAGGAGGCCAAGACGGAGCTGCACAAAATCACCCGGCTGGCCGAGAACCAGGGCGTTCCCGTGCTGGTGGTGGCCAACAAGCAGGACCTGAGGAACTCTCTCACCCTGCAGGAGATGGAGCGCATGCTGGCGCTGGGCGAGCTGGGCGCCTCCACGCCCTGGCACCTGCAGCCCGCCTGCGCCATCATCGGGGAGGGGCTACAGGAGGGGCTGGAGAAACTGCACGCCATGATCACCAAGAGGAGGAAGACGCTGCGGCAGCAGAAGAAGAAGAGATGAACATGATGATGACTAGGCGCACCCAACGTCAGTCAATGAGGACTACTTGGAGATACCAGCACACAGCCCCTCTGGGGGTTTTCCACGAGCCAGACACAAAAGGTTGATCTCGAGTCAGACGACTGTCCCGTCTCATAACAGGCTGAGTTGTATTAGTCCAGTGGAACTGTGTTTGTTCTGGGCCTGACCTGGTCTGGACTGGACTGGACTGGGTGTTGTTCTCTCTGGGGCTGATGATATTGATTTGCCCCGTGAACATTGGACAGCAACTATCCTGTGACAACCATACGGGTCTCTAATGATCTGTTTTCAAGGATGTATTACGCCATAGCCAAATGATTCAAAACAGGGAACATTTGAAGTGTCAAAGAAGGAATATTGACATTCAGACTTCGGTTTTATTCTGAGGTGTTACAAAAGTATGTAGCCAAGTGTTCAGCAGTTTTCAGCATGAACCAACAATGTCATGTTCAGTTTACCAAAGCCTGTGTTGAGATTGAGTTCAGACATGAATAGGTTGCAGGTGTCAGTCCTAATAGTATGGTGGAACCTGCGTGAATATCATGGTTTTGTTGGCCGTGTTGCACAGAGGTAGTAGGGTCTTGTCAGAGGGTCGTTCACAAATAAGCTTAATGGTTCACAAAGAGAATGCACAGACTGTTCTTAAAATGTCAAAGGAACAAATGCGTTTCGTCAGTCATACATGTTTTAGGATTTACAGCAGCTATTCAATGTGACTGTCATTTGGGGCGAGGGGTTTTTGAGTTCAGCGTCAGCCCCTTGTCTCGCTGGATCTGTCTCATGTTATTCAGATGATTGACAGCCTCAGTTGGCTCAGCAGGAATACTCCCTCCTGGCTGACTGTCAAACGCCCCCCCCTCCCATCCTTCTAAGTGGCATCCTGGTGTCAGAGCCAGCTTCCCCCACCCAGAGACATGCCCCCCCCACACCACCCCACACCCTCCATTCCCTAGAGACAGTTAAATGCACTTTATGGGCTTTTTTCTGACCTTGGAAAATTATTTACTTGCACCGTCTGAATTTTGTATGAAGTTTATGATATGAAAAGAAAAATATGAAAGTAAATGCTAATTCAAATGAAGCGTTTTATACAAGTCGGGCGGCTGTTTCCACATGTGTCACCTTTTCACTCGGTGTGTGTGTGTGTGTGTAGGGGGGAGGGTACGGTGTTCATAATTGATGTTTGTCTGAATTTGTTCACCTTGAATAAAATCAAGAACGAGACAGAGACTTTCTGGTCCCTTGTTTGTTTCAAGATCTCACGACGGGATGAAGCATTATTGTAACATGCTATGCGTTGTCCCTAATTATCATTACCATTAATATTATTCGTAGTTAAAGGATAGGATAGAATGATACCAAGAGTCAAAATGCTTTTTTAAGATTCTGTATTTTGTCACTGGTAGCAATGAGGTGGGACAAAATAAAGGCTGAACCAGTGGAAGTAATTTATGTTGATATTTTTTAAGTGCTGAACCTGTGTTAAGGTTGAGGCACCTTTACTTATTCAAATTTTGTTTGGGGAAAGGTTTCTGTCAGATGTGTATCTGGGGTCGGTTTCTGTGAGCCTAAACTGTTGGATTTGGTGGCAGTGTACATTGAAGCGGTGTGTTTTGAGAGAGGGGGGAGGGGAGGGGGGCCACAGGCACTGGCAAAGTACCTGCCCCTCAGAACAATAACAGACACAAACAGAGGGAGGAAAGGAAGAGCAGAGGAAGGGGGAGCAGAGGGAGGGAGAGAGGGGGCATTAGTCAGGGTAGATGACCCATTAAGGAATGATTTTACTGGACTTGTTTCCCCAGTTTTGGGCTGCTCTGGCTGGTGGACCTGGGTGAAGCAAAAAGGGCGGGAGGTCACATGCTGTACACATTACAAACACACAGGTCTATGTACGCCAGGGATAATGGAAGTGAAGCTGGCACACATCTAATTGTTTCAGAGATAATGAAGTATGCAGACAGCACTCTCCTCTCCGGCAGAGCCTACAAACTCACAGAACGCCCTGCTTGTGCTCCTCACCAACAAACCTCAAACAGAATTCTGAATGAGTATTTATTTATGCAAGACTAACAAGCATACACTTGCGGAGCAACATTATGGGTCTCATACACACAAACTAGGGAAATAGTCTGACAGAAATCATATAGAATTTGCAGTTTTACTGGTCTTTTACTGGCTCTGCTTCAATTAACCACGCAGTGAAAACATGTCAGTAACTTGACATGGTGTATAGTGTGGAAATGGCAGTACATAGAGAGGATTCCAAGCCCCCCCCATTTTAAATACAGAGTCTCTGTCACATCCGAACTGGGGAGTGTGTGTGTGTGCGTGGGTGTGTGTGTGCGTGTGTGTGTGTGTGTGTGTGTGCGTGCGTGCAGGGGGGATCTGGCAGCCTGCCCAGCGCTCCTGTACTTATTTTCCGTTAAACGAGCACTCATGCAGGGGTGGATGGCATGGCGGGTTAAGCTGCTCTTCGTTCCCATGGCTGGGGGCATGGGGTAACCAACCCAGTTCATCAGAGTGACGGAGGACCAGAGGCGATAGGCTGTTCCCATGCCCCTCATATCATGCTCCCTCCTTCCTCTGCTCCCTCCCTCCATCCCTCCCTCCATCCCTGCACCCACCACTCCCTTCCTGTACTGGTACAAACCCTGTCCCGGGCCCCTTTCTCTTTGATCCTGTGACGTAATTAACATGAGATTAGTGCTGCCATGGCAGGACTCTGCTGGGGCCCTCCAAGCCCTCTGCCCCCCCCCCCCCCTCCAGCACAGAGTGTAGAGGTACCAGGTTGTGTGACGTCTGTACCTCCACCCTTCCAGCCCCCCTCCCATCCCAGAGGGCACAGAGCTCTCCAAGGCCTCTTTCTGCCCCCAAGCCCCCTCATGCCCACTTCCAAAACACTGAATCAGGAAGCACTGGATCCAAGCCGTGCCACACCCTTACCCTCCCTTCCTGCCCCTGCCCCACCCCCGCACAAACTCTTTACTCTCCTTCCATGGGACGCGTGGGGCTGAACTGTACCATGGCCATAAAAATCCTGCTCACAGTCATTAAATGGGCACAGCACATGGCCATTAAGGGCTTCCACAGCGGAATGTGGGGCAAATCTGGATTGTTAACCTTTATGTTTATGACAGCTGGTTACTCCAACTTCCTCCGTCCATGACACGCCACCACGCAACACCAGACCAACACAAGAACTGAGCTCTCCCCAGCCCCGTGATTGGTGCCACCTCTGTAAGACACAGATACCGTATTGTTGTGTATAAAGTGTCGCTGTTCAGGTTCATTTGCATGCATTCTGTCTGGCTCAACCAAGGATTTTAGTCTGACGCATGTCTAAGGCTGAGGACCCAGCCTTGTTCCACAGGTGTGAAGGAGAGGGTCGTCATCTTGGATGCTAATTATGAAGCCCCCATGCCCCCCAATAGACACACACACACATATCCGGGTCTGTGTGTGAACTGTGTGTGGGTGTGTCTTTGTGAGAACTGTGGCAGGGTGACGTATGTGTGTGTATGTAAGAATTGGGGCAGGGTGTGTGTGTTATAGAACTGGGGCAGAGTTAGCATGTGTGTATGTGAAAGAGAGAGAGAGAACTGTGAGGGTGGGGACATTGCTGCAGAGGAAAGGACAGGATGATAAGAGAAGAGGAGCCCACCCCCCCCCCCCTTCCTCCCCTGCTCTCAAGACACAGGAAATGACGTAAGGCAGTTTTCACATTTTAATTTGTGTTTTAACTGTCTCAAGTCTCTCATTCCCCCTTTGTAATTTATTTCCTATTCTGTGGTATTATTGTTAAGTGAATGTTGGTGGAACGTTATTCATTTATTGAATATTTAGTGTAATAAAATGATCCATTTTGTCTGTCTGAATTTCTTAACTATTTGTTTATATGACTTGAATTATGAATGATGTGCCAGGATAGTTTTTGTCAATGACTGCTAATTAAAGCTAACAAAACATGCAAATTAATTTGTATTAAAAGCAAGATACTGATACCACACAAATGCAATTCAGGATTAATACATTCTTTACACATTCATTTTATTTGATTACAGTTGATTACTTGTTTGACACAACCAAAAAATGCAACATATTTGATCAAATTATGTTGTATTCAATCTTATTATAACTCCTCTGTGGTGACAGTCATTGTTGCATAACAATTACATTTATTATTTATTTATTTATTATTCCTCTGCTATATTGTCACCCCAGCATATCAGGATACTGACTTAAACAATATTTAGACAACTGCTCAACTATAGCAATCATTGTATTTTGAATGAAAAACATTTGGACCATTTACAGAGAACCTCTGATGTTGCTGGGTTGTTTATTTAGACTGGACGCTAGTTCTGTCTGTTACTTGCCCCATTTCTTGCCCCATGGCTTCTGTTCACATCCAACCCACGACAGCTTGGAGTCTGTCCCTGCCTGTTTCTGAAGATTCAGGGGAACAAACAGGTTTCCGTTCCTGAGACAATTAGAAGAGAGAGGAAGCGAGGGGGTCTGGTGGTGACTCCCCAGCACTTTGGGTTTATTTATCCAGTCACGGGCACATGAAGACTGAAGTGTGAACTGGCACATTGACGAGTACAGAGAGAAGGGCGGGGTGGTGCAGTTTCTGTCGAGTCACGCCTATCAGGAAACAGGGTTGCAGACCACCTTGTTCTGTTCACTGTTTTTTCTTTCTTTCTCCATGCCATGTTTAATCTCTCCAGCAGTATTAGCAGAAATGGCAGGCACTTTGCCTAAAATCACAGACTGATTGTGGGGTCTCCTGTGTAGGTTCAACACTGTGTAGAGCACAGGACAAGCACTTACAAAACGGGCTAGTTACAGCAACACATTTCATCCAGTATGATACTCAACTCATACTCTCCAGTGACAATACAGCTCCCACTATTAAGATTTGTCATGTTTATATTTCTACTAGGGTGGGGCAGGGATCATTTAATTATCTTTGTGTTTGGTAGTGTTTTACTTTTGGCTCCAGTAGTTACCGGTCAGAGTATTTAAGTAAACAAACAAATGGGAAACCTCTACATCTCCTTGTTCAAGTCAGAGGGCTGGACAGACCTGATGTTTTAGGGTGGGGTTCAGACGATGATAAGAAAGGCGTGAAGTTTTCGGCTTGACTTGGAGCGGGAACGTTCCCCACACCCTTCTTGTCATGATCAGAGGCCAGTGTTTTAGGGTGGGGTGGGGGCAACCCAAAGTCACGGCAGGATTTGGACTTTTCTGTTTCGTCTAAAAAGCTTTGTTACCTCACAGGGAGGGACTGTTGAAGGTTTCCTGCTTCAGGCCTGCTGGGTACCGGCCAAGGTTTAGGGGTTGTATTCCTCAAACAAAGAGACGACAGTCAAGGTTTCACATTTGCCTTCAGTGATCCCGTGCTACTGGAATAGCAACAATTCCTCAAACGCTGAAGCCAGCCTCAGAGACACTGGTTGTTAGTTATGTATGTTGTGCTTATTTTAAGCTCAAACTCATTTTGGAATACTTACGGAGTATCAATGTCTTAAGCATAGCAAAGGGCAATGTGATTGTCTGAACACTTGCGTGAATCTTGCATGCTGCAAAATACCTTCTCAGAGAAACCCTTTCATACCTGTCCACCAAGCCTTACATAATCTTTATTTACATCTGCACTGTTTGAATATTTAAAGGTGTGTAGTGCCAGATACGACCATTATTGTGTGACCTGTCAACCCTCTATCAAACTTTCAGCCACTTAAACAAACACAAAAAGGTGGCCGGTTGTAAAAAGCTCTTTGGTTAAGTGCTTTTTAATGTTTCCCTCCCTTTGCAAGCACCCACTCATCTCACCCCCTACCCTGGTCTCATCTCGCGTGATGCTGCGACCCAAAGTCTGCTCGGCAACAACGACCAGACTGGCGACTATCTGGAAATAGAAGTGAAACTTTGATCTCATCTCATGTCTCTTTCGTTGATTCCCACATCTCCTGGTCACATGGCCTACCATGCGTCTTCTTCATGGATGACAGAGAGGAGGGCGCTGGTTACACTACCGTCGGTGCCTGAAGGTTCCCCCAGACCTCAGTGGGAGCACAGGTACCTGAGATGAGCCTCTGAGCAGACAGGAAGCATGGCTACACCTGGGTACGGTCCCCCAGCCAATCACGAGGGAGCAGGGGTGGACCCCGGAGTGAGATTGACAGCTGTGCCATGCGCTGCATGGAACAGGGCACCTGTAAGGATGTTTACTGAGGTGAACCAACAGGATTATCTTACCAGAAGGTAACACAGAGCTACCGCTCTGCGACTCATTATCACCTCTTATTGACGTGCTGAGAGCAAGCCAATGGGTCGTGTCGCCCTCCACTTCTTTTTTTCTCTCCGAGGAACTGACACAAACATGACACCTGGAATGGCTACATCCTAACAAATAATGCCATTAGAAAACAGGCTCTCAGGGGGTCTGCATGGTCCTGCCTCTGCACCCTCAGTTTGAGCCAACACAGCAAAGACAGAGCATGCAGGTAAACGAAGCCCCCAGGCCATCAGGATCAAGTGTACAGATTTGAGGATGTCAGAATAACCAGTTTGTAGTAAACAGATCGGAGCATACAAACACAGTCTAAATGGTACATAGTCCAGTAGAGTAACAGCTCTATCTGCCACAGAAATGTTATGTAAAGCCGGTGTCATTTCCCCTCTGTGGAGCTGGTGGTGGCAGGGTTTGAACGCGCTCCAACAGGAGCCACCTGTGTTGTTGTAAGATAGGGCTCCGTCTGTCCTAATATTCTTGGCACTGACAAGTACCGTCACACGCTCGGCCTTGTGAACGTTGGACCCTGAGGGATAATATTTTGGAAGGGCTGAGTAATCGGTATTTCTCATGCCATGTTTGAACAAAACATGATCTAACAAGGCCTGTACTGTGAGTGTTCCAAATGACCCTTTATATACATAATGACTGACCTAAAAATGAGGAATCAAGCCACTTTCATACATATCAAATAAACAATTATCAGGCTGTTGAAGTGGCACATTGGTGAAGCCAATCTCTGCTGCTACTCGGCTGAGACTATACACAGGCTTTCACCAGCCACTTGTGTTTGTTTTAGTCCATCACAACGTCAATGAGGATAAGTGTACTTACTAAATAACACACTCAGCTGAAAAGTAATTCATATGAAAACACTGGCCTCACAGGAGCTCAAGTAATATAATTGTAATATAACCTACGGTAAATGTTTTGCAAAGTGACCTATATTAAACTTCTAAAGCTCCTTTTCCAAGAGAAAAGTAAGTGCCTCCAAGTCTACCTTTTCTCCGATCTCCCCTCTCTGCAAGCTCAGCATGGGGATATTAATGTAAATGACCTCAGGGTGGAGAGAACAATGGCAGGGGATGGATGTGTTTTCCTCTGTAAAGAGGGAAGCAGCTGGGGGTGGAGGCCCAAGTGAGGGGCCAGAGCCCAAACTCATTACTGTAATCTGGGGACTAGGGGGCTTGTGCTAGGACTGGGCTAGGGCTAGGGCTAGGGCTAGGGCTAGGGCTAGGGCTAGGGCTAGGGCTAGGGCTAGGGCTAGGGCTAGGGCTAGGGCTAGGGCTAGGGCTAGGGCTAGGGCTAGGGCTAGGGCTAGGGCTAGGGCTAGGGCTAGGGCTAGGGCTAGGGCTAGGGCTAGGGCTAGGGCTAGGGCTAGGGCTAGGGCTAGGGCTAGGGCTAGGGCTTTTGTTGTCAGATTTTCATTAAGGAGTTAAATCTGTTTAAGTATTTATTGGGCAAATGTGTTTTTTGAGGGGCACAACCAATGTGTTTCACAATTGTCAAGTTTTTTTAAATCAATATTTAGGTTCCCTCACCTGTACATTGTATTCATTGTAGACGGTGAAGCAACACAAAGTAACGTGTTCTCATCCTTCAGCAGTGCATTGTGGAAGCATCTACTGCTTAAAAATTCCACAGGTAAACGTTATGACAGTCAGACAGGACAAAGGGTTTGTATCCACACATGGAATGCCTTTCATGCTATTCTTGACGGAAATCCTGGCCTTTGAAGCAACTGTATTCTCCCCAAAATAAAGCTGAGAATGCCTTGCAAGGCCTTGAACTGTTTGAACAAGGGTTAGGTCTTGTAAAACAAGACGAAAATACAGGTTATTGTTATAGATAAGATTATTGCGTCTGCACTTTGCTTTGGCCACGCTGTTTGTTTGTTCATAGAAACACATTCTCCCAGAATGCTTTGGTAGGCCTGCTTCATTTGGAATTGGATGAGCTGGAAATAAAGACAAGCTGTTCTAAGTTGGATATCCTGGAGAGACAGTAAAGCATTGTTATAGAATAGCATCTCTATCACAATGTAGAGTCATTAATTCCTTAACAGTGTCACAATGTTGGCATTTTCACTATATCGTTACTGCCAGACTTCTATCTTATGATTCTTCTGACTTCATTCAAATGCTCCTCCACTGAGCTGTACTTATCCCATACTTTCAGATGATGTGCTGCAGATAACTCCTATTTGACAGTCTCCCATGCTAATGAGGCAAATAAGGGTATAGATCACATTCCCCAGTGTAGTCTAATTAAGCTGAACATCTCTAGGCCTGTCAGCTCCGGAACAGAGGCTGGGTCAGTTCTGAGGAATCTGCGTCAGAACAGCTTCTCTCTAGTCTCTCCCCAGACCCACGACAGGAAACAGATAACCTCCCACTGCACCCTGGGAAGGTGATAAGACCAGAGACCCACATCACTCACTGACATACTCACCCTGTCCTTTGAGCCGCGCCGGGGTCACGCAAGGGACATGTGTTTGTGTGTATATGCCAGTGTGTGTGTGTGCGTGTGTGTGTGTCATGTGTATGTGAAAGGCAGATTCAAAAGGTAGCTGGAAGGTCTGTTTACATGCCGTGTATAAAGACTGAACTCAGGTTTCATATCTCCCTGTTATGTAATGTTCTGCTAAGCGTTCTCTCAGCGATGGAGAACCCTGGTCTGCCAACGCCCGAGGACGTCTCCCTGCTGTGATGCTAGCACAAAAGCCCGATCGAACAGCATGGTAGACTGACAGTGTTTATCCCAGACTCATTAAGTCTTCACAGTTGAGGGGATCCTGAGAAGAGAAAGAGGAAGTTGTCACAGACTTACACAGATGACATGTACACAGATGACATGTACGTAATCCTAACCCTTCAAAAGCCTTGTCAGTCCTGTTGTCTTTTTCTTCGGAGTAACATTTTTATTGACTTCTGATATCTTTATGTTCATAATTTCCTGTCAATCTCTTGTGAAATTCACATTTGAATGACTGTACTGCCGTGATGAAAATATTTATTCACATGCATGTGACTCTCTCCGTTTGAAGTAAACAGGATGACTCAACCCAAGGTAATTTATCTTAAATCTAGTCACACATTAACGGAACAGGTCTCTTAAGTTTCTAATCACAAAACTTGGTCAGTCACTAGGTTGAACATTAAACCCAGTGGTAGTACCTTGCGGTGACTCATATGACCACACCGGGTGTGATAGGCTATCTCTGACACACAGGGCAGAGGCCAAGGGGTCAAAGGTGACGTTCTTGTTTGGATGAGTCACTTTGTCTGTGCACATTTTGACGTGCGGAATCGAGGATGGCCGTCTTTCTCCTCCGCTTGCTCCCTTCTTCCTCTCTCCTTCTTCCCTTCCTCCGCTTTCTTCTCCTTCTTTTTCTTGTAGCTCTCCTCCACAGTCTGTGTATGGAGATAGTGACAGTGTCTTTGTAGAGCAGTAAAACCTGCCTCTCTTTCTCTGCCTTCGGCTTCCCCTTGAAGAATTTGATATCAGCGTTGTACAGATGTTTCTAAGAAACAGTCTCAACACACAGCTTCAAACAAGTAGCAGAGATTACTGCGTTTTTATCGGAGTGGCAAAGCAATCTAGCTAAACAGAGTAGAAAGTCGTTTCTCTCTGGCATCCTGAAGTTGTGTTTTACTCACATCACAGTGTTGAGAGCTCAAACCACAGTAAGCTAAATCCTCATCTATTCCAAGAATGCATACATGCCCCTAAAATAATCCGCTGAAAATACCCTTGCAAACATATGTTCACAGATGAAAAAACATGGTTATTTTTACCTCCTAGCCCTTAGCACTGTGTCGTGTGAGTGTGTGTGTGTCTAATCTCAGCTGAAATGAGACCCAATAAGGCAGTCAGATTCCCTCGCCTGTGACAAGGATCACCTCTGTGAATTGGGCCTGCAGCTGTTTTGCTTTGCTCCTACCCTGGTAGAGATTCAGTTCTAATTAACTTAATACTTCAGAACGCTTCCCTGCTCTACATTATTCAAATCGCACACCCAACAGAGAAAGGTGTGTGTTTGTTTTTTAATGTGGCCCGTCACCCTGCGAGATCACTCTAAATGGAGAGCTGGATGTCTGCCAGCTGGTTGAATAAGGAAAGAGAGGGGCGAGGGTGAGGAGGTGGGTGGGGGTGAGGAGTGAGGTGGGGTGGGGAGAGGAGAGGAGTGGGAGGGAGGGAGGATAGGGATGGGTCAAGGGGGTCCTTCTAAGGTCTATCCCCCTCAGCACCCTCGCTGACTAGACACGTCAGCCTATTTGTGCCCGTCCGCTCCAGGAGCCCTGGAGTCCGGCCAACAGACAGACTCCAGTGGCCTACATTCAACACTGAATTTCCATTCAAGTCTGGAATCTATTGAACCGCTCAGGTTTCACAGATTTGTCCAGTCTAACTGAACAATCTGACCCTGTTTACAAAATCAGTTTTTCTTTAAGCAGGATGGGCACACTGGATACATTGTAGTATATGAGGTACAGTGAAAATGTGGAGTTGGTTGGTAGGAAGATGGATGTGTATCCCAGGCCCCCCCCCTTTTTAAATCCAACCAATGAACAGGGCCGGCTTGTTCTGACGGCAATTCCTGGAACCACATCTACTTTGCTGCTTTAGACACTTCCTATTTCAACAGCCAATTTATCTTCCAAGACTTATATATCTGTCTTTCATAGCTCCTACTCCTCCAGTGGACACTGATGTTTTTAATTTTCAATACTTTATTGTAGATGCAATTATAATCTGCACCTGCCGATTTACATTCTGTGTCCTATTTTTCCTAACTTGGGGCTGAATGAGGCTCACCGCTCCTCAGGAGATCAAGACTGGATTGAGAAAAATCACCTCTCCTCAGCGTCTCTGTCATTGGCCCTGAATGAAAGAACTCATTCTTCCAACTCTCCATTCTTTCAAGCTGTCGCCTCTGAAGTTTGGAGTCAGAGGGGGGGGACCTCATTCAGTCCCTCTGTTCGTCTCCTTCTGGAGGCATGGTGGGCTCTGAGTCCACCCCCCTAACAGTCGATGCCCTCATCTGAAAGCTTCACGTGACCAGCATTAATCAGCGCTTTCTCTGTACGAGCCAGAGGAATGATGGCCGGACTCATCGCATGCAGAGGCGCTGCTATCTGTGATCACTGCATTTACTGTGTCATCCATTTATAGATCAAACACGCCGGCGCGCCGGAGCTGTCCTGGCACCGACAGAGGAGGAGAGTCAGGGCGGATAAATCCTTGTTTTTGAAGTCATCTGATCTTCAACGCGTCCCATCCCACCACACCCAGCGAACCTCATTAGCTGAACCTCAGCTTTTGTCTGAGAGAACAACGCCGCGCTTTTGTCATCGTGCCCTTTGATGAGCGCATGTCAAGTTTCATAAAGTCAGGATGAAAGAATAGTTTCGTGTCGATGTTGTCGTTGTTGCTGTTGTGGTTTCACGTTTTTAATGAGGCTAAGCAAATGCGATCACGGAACAAATTCAGCAGTCACCGTTTACTTTGACCCCTCACCTTTTGACCTTTGGCATGGACTATCTTCCTGTCCTGGCATTCCTGGGATCACTTTCCCTGGTGGAGCTGGCATGGAGACCTGAATACCATCAGACGCATGCTGGACATGACTTAAGACTGCAGCCCAGTCGGGGCCCACCCACTTATGCTATGCAGCATGTAGTATTCAGTATGCACACATAGCACAGCCTAGTCCCTCTATGTCGTCATAGACTCTGGTGTTGCTACTCCACAGTACTGACCCTGTATGGAAGTCTCCTGGGTAGTCCTAAACCAGGGCAAACTGTGAACTTTATAATCCAGTTTAGTTTACTGCTTCCTGCTCTACAACGCTGATGGGATCATTGCCCTACTGCTCTTTACAACACGTGGCCCCTTGTCCACCAGCTTTGCCACTCTCAGTGGACTCTGCCTTCACCTCTAACCAATATCTGTATTCACTGTGCTATTTTTCTGTCTTCGTATTGTCCTAATGTCTGTATTATGTTCAATTGAGCATGATTGCATTCAGGAACATTGACCAGATTTCATATGAATTGTAAACTGTACTTTTTAGTTGCACTCAGCCATTTAGTGGATCTATCTATCTAATTCAATCTGTCTACAGCTCTGACCTACACCCTCTGACCTCTGACCTCGTTCGGGCTGCCAACCTGGTCTCCACATCAGCTCCCTGTTCAGAGCCTTTCAGTCTGCTGCTGTGCTGCCCGGGGCCTGAGAGGGATGCGGGTCTGACAGGCCACTGGAGAACAATGGTCTGGCAGGTGACTGAAAGCACAGGACGTATGAATAGAAGGAAATGAAAGCGACGCAGAGACAGGAAGTCCAATCAGTCTGGAGGAAAAGTGTTTAGGAACGTCCTCCTCCCTCCTGACACACGGCGGTGGAAGGCGGGAGTTGTGCTCCAAGTGTGTGTGTGTGCGTGAGTGTGTGAGAGGAGAGTGAGGAGGTTTCCTGCCATGCTACAGCCACTGCACCTGCTGCCAGCCTATTTCCATCACACTGTTGAACTCTGTCTGCTAAATCTTAGATGTGGATGCTGTTTAGAAGATTGAATTATTCAGCCCGATCTGAAATGCTTTCTCTCCAGTTGTGAACTTTTACCCTTTGCTAAGATTCAGAGTACATTTGATATAAATGCCTTTGAAAGTATGAGACTGAGATGGCAGGGAAACAAACACAGTCATGTACGCGGAGGTACACACAAACAGACACACACACACAAACACACAGACACACAGACACACACACACACACACCTCAGTACCTATCTGTCATGCTCTAAGCCTTAGCCTTTGGTATGTGTCAGATAGTGGGCAGTTCAAACTGCTCGTGTGTGTGTGTATATGCATTCCCAGCCGTTTGGCATTTCAACAAGCACCCATGTCCAGGCCCAGACATAGCCTCCAGGTGAGTTACACAATGTTCCAGTGTTAACATCAGGCCAGCCAGCCACAGCAACTGCCGTTTAAGAGCACGCGCATGTGAACATGTCTATGCTTGTCAGCACGTGTGTGTGTGGGAATGTGCGTGAGCACAGCGTTGACTGCATGTGTGTGTACGTTGTGCATTCACTCAACATTGGCTGCATATGTGTGTGTGTGTGTGTGTGGGTACAAGCTCAGATAAAGGCGTGGGGCTGAGAAGGGGGACTTTAGCTGTCAAGGAAATCTTGCTTTTCAGGCTGTGGCATTTGACACCTGGGCGTGTGCGGTAGGCAGGGAGCAGTGTGTTGACATGTCACACTCAGACTGGCATGATACCGACGAGGCAGCATTCCCGCTGGCAGTCACCTCGACCGCTGAAGGTCACACGGACAACGCTACCCGAGTACAGATGAGGTCAGAGCCTCCACTCAGGACCCACTGAGGGCAGCGTGGTCCGAGGATGAGAAGGTCTAAACTAGCCCTCAGTCCTCCAACACTGTTGGAAATGTCCAAACGTAAATGTTGACGTGTGCTGACATACATTGAAGACAAAAAAGAAAGTAATCAAGCGGGGTCGAAAGATGGTCACTGAGATATACTCAGTACTGTCATACTGTACTGAGAGTACAGTAACAGTGCACATACAGTAAGAGTGATGGCAGCTGTCTGTCTGACAGATCACATGCAGGACAAGCTACTCCAACCAAGTCATGCTTGAGATATAAACAACAATGACAACATTGATACAACGACTGCTGAAAAACAGACTTAATACAAGCCGCCACGGCCCAGAAATGTCTGACACATGTTGATGCCTGTGCATCAGTGCGAAAAATGGATTGGTGCATGTAGTTCCTGTTTGTAGGTAAACATTGTAAACCCCACTGTACTTACATGCTCATGCTCTCAATCTCTGTCAGCAATAGAGGCAGACAAACACACAGGCTGTGGCAAGGGCTTCTGGGTAGGAAAACAGCCCTTCTCTAGGAAAACAGCACTGAGCAGGAAAATCAGATGAATGAACATGGCTGATTGAAAGTGGGCCAGGTCTACTTTGGACAGACATACAGTCCACGTGTGTGTGTGTGTGTGTGTGTGTGTGCGTGCAGTTGGCAGCAGACAGGGGTAGCAGATAGGCATGAAACCAAGACGGAGGACTTCATAAATACTTGCAGTAATCTGATGCTCAATGTCACTTTATTCACGTCCTCGTCTGGCCAGGCGGCACGGCAACAGTGATGAGCTCAGCGGCAGCGTGTATCCGTGTTCTACCCTGGCGGCCGGCACGGGCCACAGAGCCCAGCTCAGTGTGTCTTAGTGGCCCATATCTAGAAGGGGGCCCCTTGCAGGCGCCTGTAGGTGAGGGTGTCACAGAGCAGATTCCACTCTCACCCTAGCCCCCCCCCCCCCCCCCAGGGGAACAGAGCACCTGACAGCGCTCCTCCAGGCAGGGTTCCCTCCACCTGCCTGAGATCCCCTCCCCCTGTCCTCCTGGGCTGCTGAGGAGGAGTGTGAGGGGGGAGGATGAATGGTGCTGGTGTGGTTTTATTCTGTTTCTCAGCAGGGGGGCCAAAACCAAGGATTCTCTCTCTCTCTCTCTCTCTCTCTCTCTCTCTCTCTCTCTCTCTCTCTCTCTCTCTCTCCATATCTCCCTCTCTCTCCATCTCCCTCTCTTTCTCCACCCCTCCCCAGAGACATGTGGGCAAAGGCAGTGGAAGTAGGTCAGACTTGTGAGAGAGGGATGCATGTGCATATCCTCCAAGATAAAACAAGTGTTAACTAAAGAGAGTTTATTGTGGAGATTGGTTACCAAATCTAAAAAACATGCATGGGAATGTTGTTCTGTGTTTTGATTACAGTAAGACTGTTCATACTTAATGTGATGTGGGAAAAACAATAGAGCCTGATTGGTAACAATCCAGCTGTAGGTTTGTTTGCGACGGTTTGAGAGTTAAACAAGACAGATTCTCCCTTTAGTCCACAAACAGAGAATGTGGCAAAGAGAGAGAGCGTGAAAGAGATACATAGACAGAGAGAACCGGAGAGATAGTGAGAGCGAGAGCGAAAGAGAGAGAGAGGTAGTCATTTGTGTCGAATGTGTGATTGGGTGAGCAGCCCACTGGCAGTTTTTCTGGTTGCTAACACACGTAACAGCAGAGCAGGAGGGAAGGAAGGTGATTGGAAAGAGACCATGATTCCCATGATTGTGACACTAATCGTGCTTGTCCGTGCTGTGAAAAGATGATGAACACTTTAAAGACCAAAACATCAAACTCTGGTCTGGTCCAACTGATGTGGACTCTATTTTGGTCCTCAAAAAGTGTGCATGTGTGTGTGTGTGTGTGGGGGGGGGTTGTTTGTGTGTATGTGGTTGTGTGTGTGGTGTGTATGTGGTTGTGTGTGTGGTGTGTATGGGTGTGTGTGTGTGGTGTGTGTGTGGGTTGGGGGGTACTGCTGGAGGGAAAATCTGCTGAGGCCAGTGGTCTCACATGTAACAGTTTTGTTTTCAGGGGAGATAAGTCAACAGAGGAGAGGCAGTACGAGTCAGTGAGTCTGTGTTGTTTCTCCTGCTCGCCGACGAGGCTGTGAACAGTCTGACAGACACCAGGAACACTTTCAATTGCCAAATGTGTCTCCAGCCATATCCATCTAGATTACTGACTAATATCCTTAGATAGCAGACATACACAACTGAAGGACCCTCCAGGTGCCATTGTTGCCTGATGCTTGTTGTCTCAGAGTGACAACTTGTAAAATACTGGTGTTTTTTTAGGTAGACGGTGAGAGGCACTTGTCATGTTGTATTCCCTTTCCCTAAGGGATGTCAAGAAAATGCTTTATGGATAGATAGACCTGATGATGACATCTGTCTCCCGAAAATACCTCGCTTTTTTCTTACTTGCTCTGACATCTATTGAAACGCACACTTTTCCTCATTATTACTGAAAAAAAGTTTGGGTTTTCGATAAATCCAGCCCAAAACTTTTGGGTCATCCGTTCTCATCTTTCTCTTACGGTTGGCTCCGGCGGCTTGCCTGCCTTCCACACTCTGAGGTGTGATGAGAGAAATTCTGTCACCACTTTGAAGATTGCTGTGCTTTGCCTCTGGGTAGGAGAGGAGGCTTGGAATGAAGGGAGACGGGGGAGGAAGGAGGGAGAGAGGAACACAAGGAGATTGGAAAATGAGAGAGAGAGAGACAGAGGAGGGGAGCGGGAAGGAGAGCAAGAGGGCCGTAATGATAACAAACCACTCAAAAACAATATACCTCAAACAATGTAGCTAGCTAAACCAAACATACAGGATCAGGCAGTTCTGTCCTGTAGTTATTGAAATACTTGGGCTGTGGCTTGGGGCCATGTCTGATCTTCAAACCCAAATCTTGTTTTCTTTTTTTTCCTTCTTTTTGGTAGCTCTTACCTGCTTCCATGGGTGAACCTTTCACTTACATTCCAGTTCAACTCTGATGTTTGTGTGGGTGCCGCAGACAGATGGTGCGGTCTAAAAGCAAGATTTACGCTGCAAATAGCTGAGCTGGATTCCAGATCCTGGAGGCCTGGCCCCCTCAGACGTGAAGAACGTGTTTGTGTGTACATGCTGTTCCAGATTGAGTCGATCTGGGTGAGGGAGGGGAGGGAGTCCTCTCCAAGCTCCTGACCGAAACATGGAGGAACAGCTAGAACAGAGGTACTCAGGGGGCACGTCCCCTGCAGCAGAGCAGCATGGAGACCCCTCACTAAGGGTGGGTGGGGATGGTGGGGATGGTGGGTGGGGGTGTGGGTGGGTGCATGACTGAGCGTCTCTTTCTTAGGAGGGCTGTGACATCATGGCGTCTTGAGGGTCGGATACCCCCCCCCCCCCATCAACATCCACACACACAAAGTGGACCTGTGCTGGAGGGGGTCAGAGGTTGTTGTCATGAGAAGATAGGGTTAGTTGAGTGGTTGGAGAGGGTTACTAAGTACTCAATGGGTTTGACCTCATGTTGACCCCTGTTGAGTACCACGGTGGCAGAACACCAGTTGTTCTTTAACTGCTGTGTTGACACACAGAGACAGATAGCACATGGCCCTTTATTATTGCATTCTTTTCTCCCCCTTGTCCATTCATTCGCTCACTTCATGTTCTGCTCTTCCAGTCTCCTTCACCACAATGCCTTAGCTTGGGCGTTTTAGTGTTATGCAATTTGCTTGTTGGACTAAACTGTTTTTTCCCCACCTAAAAGTTACAGTAAAACCCTGATGGGCTCCATCACGAGGTTAATGTGTTAATGTGGAAAATCATATCACTGCGCTTTCTCTGCATTCATTCAGTAACGTGATCTGAAGCATTATAGTTATCTAACTCAATCCCCCTAATCATTTTAATCTGATTATGGCTTGGCTGGGAATTTGTCAATGAAGCTATTACTGTACAACACATGGGGTGTGTTTGTTTGTGTTTGTGCATGTGTGTCTCTGTCCTCAGCTCCTAAATAAGGGCATTGTTCTTATATAGATCTTGTTCAGATCAAGGAACCAGTGAGCATGTAAGATTATTGCAGTTGCCCAAAGCTTGTGTGCAATGCAGAGAATGGGGTCACAGTTCAAAGATCAGGCAGTGAGGATATGAGTGTCTCTGTTGGCAGGATAGGATGTTTTGCATTGCTGAGATCTCAGACTCCCAGAGCTATTGGATTAATTACTGAGCCCAGAGTAAATCATTAGGTTATTGTCACCTATCCATTGATTGTCAGCTTACCTTTCAGTTTGACCTGAAATTTGTGCAAACACATACACACACACACACAAACACACAACCAAATACTTAAAGCTAATTTAAAACCCCTTCGGGAATCTGTATTCACATGGTACACATTGCATGCTCCAATATATTTATAGGTTGGAGATTACTTTCCAATGAATGATTTAATGTGTGTAACCTCTGAGTTTATTTTACAGTTTGGATGCCATTTAGATCTGACATAAATCTATCACTCCATGTTGCCCTGCTGCTGTGAGAGTGGTATGTGGGATGAAGTCATCATTGATGTCCAGGGCACACACACATGAGAACTTCAGCTAATCTGTCAGAAGAGGTGTGAGGGCACATGCAGATGTAGGTTGGTTTCCTCTCCTCTCCTCTCCTCTCCTCTCCTCTCCTCTCCTCTCCTCTCCTCTCCTCTCCTCTCCTCTCCTCTCCTCTCCTCTCCTCTCCTCTCCTCTCCTCTCCTCTCCTCTCCTCTCCTCTCCTCTCCTCTCCTCTCCTCTCCTCTCCTCTCCTCTCCCCTCCCCTCCCCTCCCCTCCCCTCCCCTCCCCTCCCCTCCCCTCCCCTCCCCTCCCCTCCCCTCCCCTCCCCTCCCCTCCCCTCCCCTCCCCCCCCTCTCTTCTCCTCTCACCACTGAGTAAACACATTCTAACCCAGGCCCCAACCATGCAATCTTGCCACACCATTCTTGTGCTGCAAGTCTCGTTTCCCATTCCCGCTCTGTGATTAAGCAAATGCATTTCCAGGGCCACCCACGTTGGGTTTCAACCACACCATCATTTAGTCAGGCAGTATAACCCACTCCGAGTCTTGCTCCGTAACAAAAGTGAGATGCATTTGCCGCATAACTAACGAGGGAACGCATGGTTGTGTTCCGTCAGTGCTGTCAGAGGGTGTTCACCAGCTCATCCTCTCCACTGTCTGGGCGGGAGGCAGAGCATCGGCTGATGATGTGTGTGACTGATAATGTGACTGCTCTGAATTGGATTGTGTTTCTGTGTAAAGGAAAAATGAGTCTGAACTGTAAACATACACATTCATGCCCACTGACCTTAATTGCGCTCAAGTTGCATAACATGTCGTTAACACTGCCTTACCATGGTCTAGTTTGTTTTTGAAGCCAGGCATGCAAACTACGACATGTGAATATCAACAATGCCCCAGACAATTATGAATAAATAATGTACAAAGAATTGTCAACCAGTCTTTGCAATCACGTGGCTTCAAAGGAATTAAAACTGTGCTGCTTAACCCTACCAGTAAAATTTGGTAGACAGGGGATTTTGGAGAGAGTTCTGCCAGAGGAAGCTTTTATTAACAGTGACTGAAGTCCACACCGGGCCCAAAAGCCACTGAGCTGTGAAATGGTTTTAATCCAACATTTCTTTGTCACTGTAATGTCCATTTGGGATCCCAGCCAGACACACTATGTACCCTGGTCACATGAAAGACTGCCCCCAGGCACAACCTACTGTGTTTAGTGTGTCCCCCCCCCCCCCCCTGGCATGTCGGTCTGCCTCTCTCGTTTGTTTCTCTCCTTCTCTCTCTCTCCCTCCCTGGCTCTGCCACTCCCCCTCTTATTCTGTCTCTCACGCAATGGATGGTAATGGACCCAATATGCAGGCCTGTTTTGTAATCCTGATTGATTCTCATGTCTGTCAGTCTGGGCTCTATCAGTCTAGTTTACTCCTACCGCCCCGCTTCCCTTACGTAACAACCTCTCCACTCAAGTTGTATGTAAACAGAGAGACAGAACGTTCACACAGCACACCATGTAGCCTCCCTATAAGGCAACAGACAGGCTAGAGGCTGTCAGAGGCTGTGGGGCTGTTTGAGGCTGTGAGGTTTGTCAAAGACTGGGAGACTGTCAGAGGCTGTGAGTGTTGTGAGAGAATGTGCGGCATCGGGACGAGGGTGTAATCCAGGGGAATTTCTCTCAGGACAATGATGGTTAGAAATCTTCCATAAGGATGTGACTTGGTTGCTCAACAGGAACGTGTGTGTCAAAGCAACTTGGCTCTCCAAGCCTCATCCTATCTCAGTGTCTCTGCTAATGTCCTGATGGTGCTAGGCCTTTGATCCTGACTGGGCCTCTGGGGGAAGAACAGGGGGGTGGGCATAGAGGAATATTTCACACGTCCGCCCTTCTCTACGTCAAGACCTATGCTGACTCCTTTCCTGTTTGGCGCTGGACCCTTTCCTCGGGCACGCGCTCTATCAGGACCCCCCTCCTGGCCGTCCTCACTGGGTCCCTGCTCTGACACAGCCCTGGACGTCCCGCTCCCCCTTAAAAGATGCTGCCCCTCACGTCTGAGGAGGGGGTGGGGGTGGAGGCGAGTGGGCGTGTGTGGGGGGATGGTGAGGTGAGTCAGGGCGAGTGTCCCGGGGGGGGGGGGGGGGGGATGTTTGTGTCTGGGACCACATCCTGTGCTGCTTCCCTCCGCCTCACAACACAGAAACACGGAGCGTTAACCCTCTCCAGGCTGCTGCTCCGGCACCAAAAGAACACACAAAGACTCGCATTCACACAGCGGCTGAGGCTTTCTATACACTCAATGGGATCGCGATTGAAATTGTGATAAGTGATCATGTCTCTGTTCGCTGACACAGTGGCATTGTGTTCCACTAGTCACCAGTCAGGATGCTCAGTCTCAGTCCCCTTCACAATGAGAAGCCTGATGTGGAGTGATGGTGACCTGGCCTGCGATGGTTATCTCTGCTCTGAGATTAAGCCACACTGGGGCCCACTTGCATAACCTGCTTTCATATCATGGACTCCCCTACAACTCTCATGTGTATGCATCCAAGGTTAAGCCTTTCAGACCATGTTAGGATTTACTTTCAGCAAGGGCTTAAGGCAGCCTGGAGATACACAGCTTGGAAGGCTGTAGGTTAGTATCGTTTTTTGGAGGTCCGTTTCATTTACTATGCTGTAGGTTTGTATAGCGTAGTGGGGAGGGGGTGTGGAGTGGAGTGGCTTTCTGCCCCAGACAGTACAGACACAGTTCCCTTACACTTCATGGACTGACTGTCAAGGTTGTTTGCTATTGTACATCTGATCTTTTTTTCGCTTTCTGAGCACTGTGTTTTATTGATCCAAGTGCTCTTACACAGTGTGACACAGTGAAGCCCAGCACCTGGCCAGCTGCTGACCATGTGATTCAGCGTTATGTTGGCGGGGGGGAGGGGGGGTGGGTGGATTAGGCAGGGGAATGCAAACTTATGAGAGAAAGAGGGAGAATGACTGAGAGAGAGAGAGAGAGAGAGAGAGAGAGAGAGAGAGAGAGAGAGAGAGAGAGAGAGAGAGAGAGAGAGAGAGAGAGAGAGAGAGAGAGAGAGAGAGAGAGAGAGAGAGAGAGAGAGAGAGAGAGAGAGAGAGAGAGAGAAGGAGAAAAAAGAATGCGAAGAATAGATTAAAAAATTTGAGGGAAACAGTCAGAGAGAGAGACTCACACAGAGTGTGTATGTTTGTGTATCTGATGAGTGGATGGGGGATACAACCAGGGGAAGGCCTGTCTGTCAGAACCCCAGTCTCAGTGCAACAACCTCGGGGAGAGAAAAACACAGATGGGGGGAAGGGGGGGGGGAGAGTGTACGGAGGGTAGTCTGATATGCTGCAGTGCATGATGGGAAGGTCTCTGGGACCTGGGAGGCCTTTGACGTGCTGGCTCTGAGTTTGTTTTTGGTGATTGCCTGCTGATTCTTCCTTGTTCAGTCTGCCTCGTCCTCACTGGCTCTGTCTCCCACCAGAATCAATTGCATGGAGTGAATCCATGATGTGCATGCAGGGTTGGATGAAGCAGATATCAAAGCGAGGGTTGCCTTTCTTTCAGGACGCACACACCCTAGTTGTGTCAGACTCACAGTGATCCCTGTTGCTTCCTGTCATTTTAGAAAACACTTCTTATGCCTGTCACACAGTCTCATCCACACAACACTCTCAGAGGCCTTAATTGGTTCATATAGGGGAGCTTTTAGAAAAAAAATCTTAACCATGTACAAACAGTGCATGTGGCAAGTGCAGCTGTTATCAGACCACAAGTTCACAGTTGTAACAGTATTTCAATGGTTAGTCTTAAGGATTATTCTATTTTTTTTACTAGTCCTTGTTTGCTCAATACCAGACTGGCTAAAATATTATCATGCAGGAAGAAACTTTATGGAGTTCCCATTAAAAGCTATCGTGATAAATCAACAATAATCATCCACACTTCACTCTTTTGGGCGTTTCTAGGTGGGTTCCCACGACATGCGATTTCTCTCCTCTATGTTGTTGACTTCCCACTCAGATGAGAGTGGACTTTACAGCTTCACCTCTGAGGTGAAAAATGATACCTTGTCAAAACACCCTGATACCCCCCCCCCCGTACCCCCTGTCCTGCACCTGGGCCCCCCTGACTGATACGCGGAGAAAATATATTTCGGCCATCATGTGAATCACTGTACATACTTTCTGCATGTGTGTATTTCCTTCATCCCTCCCTCACTTCCTGTTTCTCAGCAGCCTCTAGTTTGCCAGGCTCAGAGTGCACAAACCTGTGACAGGGCGCCATGAGTTCTCTCCACCTGAAGCTCAGCTAGCCCTCTCACACCAATGCCGTGACATTTCACACGTGCTCTACATCTGTCTCAGATCCGATGTGCTCACAGGTCTTCAACACCGGGATCTGGCCCGGGCCTGGGGGGCTGTTGGTGGTGGGTGGGGGGGGTGGGGTGGGGGGCGTGGAAGAGAGATGACGGAAAGGTAGAGGAAAGCAGAGCAAGAAGGAGAGGAGAGGGGAGAGGCGAATGGAGGACAGGACTGGAGAACACAGTGAGGTTAAAGGCTGATCACTAACACATGATTTAAGGAGCGCTGGGTGACTCAATGTTCCAGTAAACACATGCAGTATGTCTACTGGAAAGGAAGACGGAATTCCACTCGAGTGATGTTGGAACATCACAACATGTTTTGATTTGGCTTCTTCACATTTGTTGACATCATGCCATCTTCCCATCATGCAATAAGGACCCTCAGACTTCATCGCACCATATAGTAGATCCGAGGGAATGTGGATGAAATATTTTTGTCTTTCATCTTCAACACATCCAATAATATTAGGCCTCAACCAGTTTCTTACCGCATCTCAGACATCCTCCGCATTAGACATTTCCTGTCCATCCTTCTACAGAAGTCCGGAATCTTCCCTCGGGTCATAGATCCAGACAGAGCGAACACACAGGAAACAGAGAGGATCCCTCCATCTCGTATGGGGAGGCCTCTATCCGATATTAAAACACAATGTCTCACTTTTCATAAAAGGATATGAAAGCGGAGTGGAAGGGTCTATCTGAATCGAGCTTCAAGACCCAATCCACAGCAAGGCCCCAGGGTGAAAAAGCTCTTTTTGTTTGACCCAATCATTTCAATGCTCTTTGCTAGGCTTCAATGGTGAACACAGTGATTACACAAAATGGATCTTTTTGAATAATTCTCACTGGTGTGGGCAGCCACAATGAGCTTTCAGAGATCTTTCAAAGGGACTGCTTGAGTGAGTAATCTCAGCACTAAGTACTAGAAGCTCTAAATATGAGTATTATCTTGGAGGACAGAGCGAGAGAGGGAAAAAGTACAATATAGACATCCAGGCAGCAGGCTTTGAGGATTCAACGTGTATTCTCTTGAGCTCAAACTGGAAGATAAGTAGAACTCCACACATTGAGAGACCATTGTAGAGTGGTAGTTCGTAGACTATTGGAGCCAAGAAGCAGTCATGGCTAAGTGTGCAATAGAGGGGCATTTTGTCCAGTTCCATGGTTACACCGCCATCTAGTGGATACAAACACACAACGTTGAGGACGAAGTTAACAAACTTGACATGAAAGACATGATAAAAGCCCTCTATAGCCAAAGTACTTACGATATATCTTGGTGTGATCATAGACTTCTCAGTTATTGATTATAGTTTTTAAATTATTTACTAACCCCCGCCCCCCCCACACACACATCATGACGTGTTTAAGATATGGTTCTCAAAGTTACCACATGGCGGTGCTGTCACTCCAAGCAATGGTAGACTGTTGACATGCTCATTTCAGCCCTGGATGCTAGAGTACTGCTTTTGAGTACTAATGCAAAAGATAACCTACCAGGCAAATTTCAGATGACATCCAAGTGAAATAACATGCTGTAGTATCTTTATACTGTTTCATGACAGCTTGTTGTGTTCAGCCTGATGCTGTGATTGTTTTTCAATAG